>NC_069089.1:5812777-6109272 GCF_947172395.1 Bicyclus anynana | reverse complement strand
TACACCATCTGACTACACAAAAAGATATTTTTACGGAGCTCTTTTAAAACTGACGAACACGATTATAACTAAAACATTTTGATTCTATAGAGACAATTTTTTAACCGCATTATCAAAATCAAAAATCATTTATTTCAAGTAGGCTCAGTTTACAAGCACATTTGACACAGTCGACTATTTGTAAAGATTCTACCACCGGTTCGGAAGGCAGGTTCTGCTGAGAAGAAACCGGCAAGAAACTCAACAGTTGCCCTTTTTAAGAAAAATTATAATCATTAGATCGTTGATCATATGCTTTGACAGAAAAGTAACGTCTAGCGAGACAGGTCCTTATTTATTTAGTTTGAGGTCCAAAATAAATTAAGCCGCTTACTTACGTAATATTCACTATGACCATCGTAACCACCGTACTCGTATCCAGAGTAACCTATAGGATGGTTGCCATATCTTGTGTAGGTAATGTAAGCCCGCCTTCACCGCGACGCACATTGCCAGCAACCAGCAAACCTGTAGAGGTCCAAAAGCGTGCTAAGAACTTCATTTAACAGAAAATGTAAAACAAATACACATAATACCTATCAATTGGTTTTTTTACCAAGGTTATATGACTCGTGAGACATGGCAATACAATGCATGTTACATTTGTGAGACGCACTCCTATATTACCTTATCAAGAACAATAGAGCTTAAAACAAACACAGGAAGTGTTTAATATATGATAAGTTAGTCTATAGTTTCCGGTAATTTACGCTTCAATACATATCAATATTACGTACTGGTAAATATTTATCAAGAGCACCTACACAATATTAAGGTAATAAATACTAAATAGCACAGAAGAAAGAAAATTAAAGTAAAATGCTAACCAACCAATATTACAGAACTATTGTAGCAGAAACATAGGCTACTTTTTATCACGGGAAAGTTTGTGGTTCCCGCGGGATTTGTAAAATCAGATTTTCTAGTCTAGTAGATCTAGTGTGAACATAAAATGAATTTGGCTGTAAAAATATGATCGTAAAAGTAACCTTTTTGTTTTTAATCTTAACGAAATTTAGTTTCAATAGGAAGTATTTTAACTTAGAATTAAATTTTAGATAAAATTCAGGTAGGTGTTCTTTCAAACTAAAAAGTGGGATATACCACCAATGTGATCATATAAGTTAGGAAACATGCAACGTACAACAAAATAGCGTGAGTTCTCTAGTTCAAATAAATAAAACGATATATCTAAAACATTACGAATAACCCTGTTAGATAATATTGAATTATCATTATGTTATGGCACTGACTAACCGATGTAACAATGACTGACATAATTTCATTTCCCTAATGAATGAATTATGTAATCTCTATTGTGGAGCGATTGATCTAAGTGCGTACAATTCACCTTATTACCTAAATTATACATTTACTTTAAATGGAATTTAGGGTCATAGTTGCCTCAAAAAGGGCAGGTAATATTATCTGCCTGTTTTTAGGAGACCTCTTCGCTATTATGAAAGATAGAGTTATAGTTATACTAGCAGATTCCCGTGACTTCGTCCGTCCTTTGACCTCCTTAATCTAGCCCCGTCGTAAACTCCATTCTTACCGGACAATTACTAACTATAAGCCACCTCCCTGCCGAATTTCATCTTTGTACGTAACGTGTACGGTATTTAAAATTTCGTCACAAGTGATTTTTTTCATTTTTATATTAAGATGGAGCTAAAACCGACTATGCTGCATCTATGCTGGTTGGCGGATAAAAATGTGACAATTAAAAATTGTATTTGTTAATTAAATAAAATTGTACAATAGTAATTACAGACATTTAAGTATTTATAGGAAAGGAATAAATATAATAACATAAGTGGAATACTTGTCGTAAGTATCGAATATGTTTATTTCTAGGTCCGAGCTTTTAGAATATTTTAAAATTTACTTCAAATACAAGTTAGTATCTCTATATTAACGACTTTCTCGATCGCTTCTGGACGTAGCAAAATAATATCGTATGAATGAATGAAAGGGGTGAGTTAAGTGAAAATTGGAGTAAAGGTATTGACATTTTAATGTTGAAAAGAAAACAAATCCGTTATTTTAATAAGTTAATGGTTATGAACCAAGTTTGAACCCTAGATTTTTTTAGGTGCCTTGGAACTTCGATTCTTCAACTCACAACCAACCCTATTTTTGAATGTTATTTGTTATTTTCAAAAACTATTGCCTAATTGAAATAAAATAAATTAGAATTTATTTTGGACATATTTACTCTTGTAAGTTAGAACCTTTTGGGTAGTTTTCTTAACATTATTACCTAAAATAGTATTTAAAAGAATTGATTTAATTTTAAACGTATATATTATGATAAATTGTTAAAAAAGAAATTTTATATAGACCTACTCTCGTAATGTTAGGTTAGCATGCTCAACATCAATAATTCAAACATGGCAACTTGAAGAAAGAACAGTTCAAGTGAAAATTTATATTGAATTTTGCTTTATTTCCTGTTAGACCAGGCGCTGTGAGGAATTTAGTATGCACAATATGAGGACAGCATTCTGTTCACAGTTCACTCAGTAAAGCATGCAGATTATGACTCCCAATGAGGAGGTATGTTGGCATTGTTTTTTTTATACCCTTTCAATATCAAGTAAATAGACTGAAAAAATGCTTTGCAATAATTGTATTGCTATTTTTATTTTTATATTTTTGCTTTAATAAAAATATCCAAATGTCTCTTATTTAATAACAGAATCCAAAAGCTTACTGGGTTTATAACTGTGAATAGAATGCGGCCCTCATATTACTCCTCACAGCGCCTGGTCTAACAGGAAATAAAGCAAAATCCAATATAAATTTCTGTCTGTCTGTGTGTCTGTTTATACTTTTATCTGTACACACTAACTCAGCAACGACTGAAACG
Organism: Bicyclus anynana; assembly: GCF_947172395.1. Taxonomy (NCBI): domain Eukaryota; kingdom Metazoa; phylum Arthropoda; class Insecta; order Lepidoptera; family Nymphalidae; genus Bicyclus; species Bicyclus anynana. The sequence goes on along the minus strand of NC_069089.1, from coordinate 6,106,361 downwards.
ATTTGATTGTTTTTACTGATATATTGTGTATTCAGTGTGTGTTTAGTTTATCGAAATCGGTTTACAAACAAAAAAGTAACATTGCAAAATGTGTTGTATACTAATTAATCTATAATTATAGATTAGTTAGTTTCTATTCATATAAATCGCCATATTTGATTAGATAACACCACAAAAAGTTGTTTATATTTAGAAACAACTATTTTAAAGATTTAAATTTTCTAAAATTATATATTTAGTTAATTTACTTACGTTCGATTATTTAATAAATTAAATAATATTTTACGATACAAAAAAAGTACTTTAATCGTACTCTTATATTTCAGAATGATTATAACACACTGTTCGTATCGTTTCTATTTATTTGTAAATATTGTAGTTTTTTTTATATATTTAATTAACTGCTTGTTTGGATCGATCTATTTTAATCAAAATATTTCACTAATGAGGATGACTTACTTGAAGTCCACGCATTGTTATCACTTATCACAGCTGCCGTAACAGGGGTACTAACGTGTTGTTTCACCCGCAACACACTATTTATATCAGCATTGGTTGCACCACCCAGGCGCTCTGCAGCGATCATGACTATGTACTTGTTGTCCATATACTTCGGGGAATCAACGGTTTTATTGTGAAGACTAATAAGACTACGGTCTTTCAACTATTTGTGTAGCAAGTATACATACATGTATGAATTTTTTTTTATTCTCTACAAGTTAGCCATTGACCACAATCACCTAATGGTAAGTGATGATGCAATTTAAGATGGAAGCGGGCTAACTTGTTAGAAAGAGGATAAAAATCTACACCCCTTTCTGTTTCTACACGACATCGTTCTAGAACTCTAAATCGGTTGGCGGTACGTCTTTACCAGGTGGTAACTAGCCACGGCCGAATCATTTATAATGTTTAATATTTAAAAATAAGAATTTCTTTATGACAGAGTTCTGAAGAATTACAACAGTCATATTTATATCTACCAAACAGCGAGATTAATAGTTTTATTAATCTCTTATAAACAAGTTATTATTAATATAACATTCAAATAAACTATGTAGTGGGTCACATTTGATAATTAATATATTAATTTTACAAACTAAGGGTGAACTGAAGGTAAACTAAATGAAATTACTTTTTAATGTTCACATAAATCTGTACTGATATTATAAAGAGGTAAAGTTAGTGGACACGAAGCTGAAGTGGCAATCGGCGGGGCACATTGTTCGAAGAGCCGATGGAAGTTGGGATTCCAAAGTGCTGGAATGGCGACCCCGCATTAGAAAGCCCAGTGTTGGTCGACCCCTCACCAGAAGATGTACTGACGACATCAAGCGAGTCGCAGAGATTCGATGGATGCAGGGTGCTCAGGACCATGTTGTTTGGAAGTCTCTACAAAAGGCGTATTTCCTGCAGTGGATGTCCATAGGCTGATATGATGATGATGATGATGATGATGAAAGTTTTTGGTATTGTATGGGGTAATCAGAACCGATTTATTATATGCGAGTACCATAGGCTGATTTATCCCCGTGTTTCTACGGGAACGGGAACTACGCAGGTAAAACCGCGGAGCATCGGCTAGAACAGACAACAGTACCTTATGAATCATACTCATTTATGTAGAATCGTATTTGTTAACAAAAAGTCCACTAGTGTAGAAACTGGGACAGTTTGGTCTTAGAATTATACATACGAATAAACTCGTGGTTCAATTTTTTCAAATGGTCGATACGTGGTAATCAGCCAAGGAAACGAATAATAGGCACATAAGTATACAACAATCAAGGTTCGTTTAAATTTGCATCAAATGAACTACAATTTCGTGTAAGCCATTGTCGCGTAAACTATGTCCCTACCTATTTGTGGTTCCCGCTAAAGTCAATATGGAATTTTGATTAAATAAACTGCAGTGAAGAACGATATTTTATCTTATTTAATGGTTATCACATATCGGTAGTTAACATACCAGTCTTCGGAATATTAAATGGTAAGAGTAATAAATATCCTTAACATCCGTATCAAACATCAACTATTTACAAATCGCACAGCAACCATTGATTTTTATTTCGGTTTCGGATTGTGGTTAAAAAGACTATGTTTTCTTCTAGGGCATGACCTCTCTCCATTCTAAATTTCAGCCAAATCGGTTCAGTAGTTGCGGCGTGAAAGAGTAACAAACATTGATCCATCCATACAAACTTTCGCGTTTATAACATTAGTAGGATTATCTTTAAAGTGGAGATAAGCAGTCGGATTTTTTTTATAACAGAATCTGCCTACTGAACCATTGGTATATTAACTGTAAACGATCAGATTAGTATAATCTTCGTAAGCAATTGTACAATTTACAAGTGCTTATGAAAAAATGTTCACATACTTACAAATTTGAATTTGACAAATTTGTCCTTGATGGCAGTAAAACAATATTTATTCATGACCATACAGTTCAAGACTTAAGGTTGGTGGACTAGATGCTCGTTTTATCAAATATTACTTTAAACAGTGACCCAAAGAGGTCAAGAGGAGAGAGGAGAGGAGAAAACTATCAAGCAGCGGAGAATTTATCACCTAGGATATATTATTTTGCGATACGATTAGGTTTGCTTCAAACAAATAAGATAGGTAAGATTGGAGCCAAATGAGGAGTAGGTAGAAGGAAGAAGTCCTGGCTATGAAATGTAAGGGAGTGTACTAGCATAAAGTCATTCGGAGAACTTTTCCGCATAGCCATGGACAAGGAGAAGCTTAGAAAGCTGACCTTCAGTTTTTTTTTATTCTTTAAAAGTTACCCCTTGACTACAATATCACCTGATGGTAAGTAATGATGCAGTCTAATATGGAAGCGGGCAAACTTGTTAGGAGGAGGATGAAAATCCACACCCCTTTCGGTTTCCACACAGCATCGTACCGGAACGCTAAATAGCAGTACGTCTTTGCCGGTAGGGTGGTAACTAGAAGCCGGCCGAAGCCTCCCACCAGCCATCAGGTGAGATTGCAGTCAAGGGCTAACTTGTAAAGAATAACAAAAAAAAAATTCTGATACTCAGTTCTTAGAAGAACACCTTACCTACTTATTAACATACAAGGATGGAAAGTGGGGCACGAATCTTAGTTAGTGTATTCGCACGGTTATTAGGAGAACAACATCTATAACGACCTTGGCCACGAGATAATTTTGTAGACAAACAATTTAGAACTAGAGCTTGTCATGGCCAGACTTTCGTCATTTTATAACAAGCGTACATACCCATGTCAGCCCATGGTTCCTACGATACCACCCTTATAATGAATGAATGAATGAATGAAATATACTTTATTGTACACCAAAAATAATAATAACAGGCAAGAAATTAACTTAAAAACTAATGTACAATTGGCGGCCTTATCGCTAATGAGCGATCTCTTCCAGACAACCAATCGAAAAAAGAGAAAATAAATACAAGGAATAATGCATAATGACGGGTGTACACATAAAAAGAGAAGTAGAAGATATATTACACTTAGATAATAATATATAAAATCAAAATCAATATATTTATATATATATATGAACACATACAAATATACATACATACCTACCAACAATTACATATATTCCTACATAAATAAGGATACTTACAAATATATATATATATATATATATATATATATATATATAACATAAGCATACATACGAAAATTTTATTTAAATAATTTAGATGTAAAAAGTAAGAAACAAGACAACATCAACAATTATTTAAACATGAACAAATAAATAAAATCATTTTAACGAAAATAAATACGGAATGATAAAAAGGTCAAGGAGGAAAGAAGTGCATATTTACCAGTTGTTTGAAAGAAGCTAGAGATTGCGCACGCCGAGCCTCGAGAGGTAAGGAATTCCAGAGGCGAGCAGCTTTTACAGAGAATGATTTAGAATAATAGGAAGTATTATGGGAAGGAATTTTTAGAATGAATAATATACAGTAGAACCAGCTTAAGACGATCACACTTAAAACGATTTCTTGCCTAATACGTCATTTTACACGTCCAGTCCCTACAACTTGAGACATGTTTTCATACATTTCCTAACGCTTAATACGATTCGTCATCCCGTTTGATACGCCTTCATGTGACACGCGTGTAATTCCAAATGCGACAAATAAATTACAACAGATAGATCAGAACATCAAAAAGGTCCTTAAACAAGGTTGCAGGAGAAAACATGCGACATGTCATGAACATGACATGATGCGATTCTAAAAGAAAATTTTAAAGACGCACTGCAAAACTAAACTTTCGTACTTGCTAATGCATCAAAATCTTTTTGTCATACCAGAATAAGTGATTATTTTAAGTACCTAGCGTAATTAAGTAGTCTTTATACCAAATACACTAATTTTTTAACTATGTATGTGTACATTAGTCGATATATTTTTCACTATCCCCCACCCATATCCCGTATAGTACGCTTTCCCGTCTAAGACGCGATATTAGTTGGGTCCCTGCGAAATCGTATTATACGGGTTCTACTGTATATCTACTCGTATATCTTGCGAATAGTTGCCAGATATGAAGCAGTATAGGTACTACTTCATATTATTTATCGACTAAGGATTTCTTATATTATCCTGAAAATATTATTAATAAAAACCGCTTTAATCTTGGAAAGTTTGGATCTTTGTTAGATGTCCGCCCAGAACCACCATAGACCAGACTCGGTAATTTCTGACCGTACCCATAGGAGGACATGGACTTTCAGCTTTTATGATGTGACAAGGTCATAAGGTCAAGGTCATGGGGATCATAGTCTGTTCATCATCATCATCATCACTAATAAGCCAATGGGGTAATCCACTGCCTTTTTAGGGACTTCCAAACATTACGGTCCTGAGCCGTCTGCATCCAGTGAATCCCTGTGACTCGCTTGATGTCGTCTGTCCACCTGGAGAGGGGTTGACCAACACTACGCTTTCCGGTACGAGTAATAAAGAGAGTATTTAATATTATGTATTAAAAAAACATTTACAAGTAAAAATTTTATTTTATACCTATATATAAGTCACACAACATAACACCCTGTTAACTATTATGATTTATTTTTAAAATTGGAATTTTGACCACTTTAGCGGCGCCATCTGTTTATGTATCTGCGTAACAGTCACGCGAGAAGTGTTACAGGGTTCCACATAGAACATAACACGTACGTATTGTATTGCCTTTACGTTAAGTGGTTTGCTACTTCATCCATAGATGTCACTATGCACAAACACGAAGCTTTGTAGCTTGAACCAATACACTGTAATCTTTGGCTTGAACTAAGAAGACTCAATACCTCCACGGTGAAGGGAGTCTCAACACCATACATTGGCCTAAGATCCGACATTAGAAAAATATACCCTCATTAGTGCTATGAAATAGACGATAGATTATATTCAGAGTGACACATTGGAAATAGGTTGCCTAGTTAAATTTCGGCCAGACACATTTTTCATACAAACCATGAACTAGATCAGTTAAATTAAGCATAAAATAAGCTTTAACCTGATATATTATACGACTGAATAACTGATGACGATATATAAGTAACATTACCTAACTGTTTTTATCTTGCAACCCCCCAGTTGCAGTGTGAAAAAGCAGGCAACCTTTACTTTTTAAATTATTTTGTTACTTTCTAACTAATATACGATTTTTTTTATTATCCAATAATCCAATTTTTTTTTTAATTTATTTCTTATTCCAATTAATTAACAGATGAGGATATATATTTTTTATTCTGCATCTCGTACTATATCGAACTCACTCCTAACACAGTATTTTATAATTGGAGGGGAACAGGAATAAGTATGGGTCACATTTAAAAATACTATACGGCAAATATTCATTAAAAGAAGGAAAATTATTCTAATTTGATTCAATTAATTTCTTTACTGGACTGCAAGTATTATTGCAGTTAGTTTAATGATAATAATTAAATTTTAGTGCAAACAAATTCAAATAGTATTGTTATTCATCAATTTGTAAGTAGTTATATTATTGGACTGCTAGACAACGCCGTAATCTTCACTGATACTCTGTTGATGGCCTTCATACGTAATGAGGAAGTTTGGTTCCTCTTCCCTTATAGGTAAACAAAGAATGGAATGCCCTTCCAGCTGCCGCTTTCTCTAACACCTTTAATATGGGTATCTTCTAGGCTAGCACATTCCGCTAATAGGCGCGTTTACTTATTGCAGCCTGCATAATCAGGCTAAAATTTGGACGAAAATGGGTCATTGGAGTCGGATCCGTATCGACAATTTATCCTTTTAATTTATCAATCTGTAATTAAAAAGCTAATACTAATAAAATATAATATAACAACTTACTGAATATATTACCCATAAAGATCAATAAAGTATTATTCTACCTTGGAGTATGAAAAAAAATGTCCATCTGTCCTAAGGAACAAAAATAATCGAGGTTTTTTAAGTTTATGGGCTTGATCTTATAAAAGGAATTCAAAACAAGTGATGCAATAGTTAAGCATGTTGCCTCATACATAATATTAATATATGACTAGTAAAAGAGTACAGATTCGCTCACATTTAAAGAGGCTTTTACTTAAATGGTGGTGAATAAATTTAGAGTCTATTTACGGATATTAATGTTAACTTATTTTTATGTTACAAGCTTAATGCATAATTCAAAAAATGTCTTGATCACATTTTTCTTTTAAGTGATTACGAAAGAGTATATAGATATCTTATATTCAGTATTAGTAAAAATAATCGATGTTTGTTATTCTTACGAAAACGGCATGACCGATTCGAGTATTCTTATTCCTGATTTGTGTAAGTAGGTAAGAATTATTTCAGGTAAAAGAAAATTAGAGAAAATAAAAATGAACTATGTAATTTTATAGGTAAATGGTGGTCACAGCTAGTCTAAAATAATACACATCCATTGTCAAACAATTTATGTATATCTCGATTTGTTGTACTTAAGTTTTAAGTACAACAAACAAATACGTTCTCAATGTAAGTGGGCAGTTGAATTTAAATTGTTGACTATTTCTTTTTATGTATTTAAACTTACGCAGGGTCAATAAACGCTAACAAAAACATTCAGAATAATATTATTTCGACAAAAACAAGTATTGGTACGCAACGTGCGAAATTACTGTGACTTGATGTGTTCCTGTTATTACTCAGAGGCGAACTTTAGCTTCACCTTTGAGGTATCCAAGGTAGTGAATATATTTTTTAAAGCTACGAGCTACGATTTAACTTGCAATGGTTTGGACCAATCTTGCTTATTTGGAAGAGATGAGGTTTATTCAACCAATTTCCATGATCATTTTAAACACGGTACTTCGTACTAGAACGTTAATTTGACTCAGTTTGAAGTTACTCGTATAGGTTACTTGTTACTAAAACGATTTGAGGCGAAAAAATGCAGATGTAACTTTTTTTCGTCCAACATTTGAAGGCTTGTGCAGACTTTCTTTCTTCTGAAGATTTGTTTATATCCAAAAATCCTGCAACAATTTTTAGTAATTAGACAAGATTATATCTATTTTGGTGATTCTCTTAATAACCGCTTTATTTTTAAACTTGTTAAGTGCGTAAACGTACCACGTAAGTTTAAAAATAAATATGAAACGGTACTGTCGGCAGTAGGTACAGGCAATTTAAAGTTTTAAGAACAGGGATCATTTTGACACAGAAATAACTTAATAAGATGTCTTGTCAATGAGATGACAGCCCGGGTAATTATTACGATTACATGTGCTTATTTCACATGAAGAGGATAATTTACGTATTTCTTAATGTAGGTAGGTATAGGCATTATTCAGAGGAATTATAAAAAGGTAGTGATTATTTATATTTAACATTTGTAGCGTTTCCATTTTCCTTTCCTCCTTTTTCCAGATTGGCACATTTTCCTTCTTGTCCTTTATTTATATTTGGGATTTCCTATAGATATTATTTACTTCTTAAATCTTAAGAATTGAGAAACACTTAATTTTTTTGAAGTCGGTTAAAATAGTATAAAATGTTCCCTGCCATTTACTAGCTAAGTTCTTTTAAATCACGCAGTGGATTTTAATACAGTTTCTATGATTAGATGGAGAGTACTTCAATAGGAAAGTTCATTTATGTAGTATAACATACTTTTTTACGCAGACAAAGTCGCGAGCGTCCACTAGTAAGTAATAAAAATACTGATATGAAAAAAATATTTGTATATTTGTTAGCAAAAGTCCGTGGCTACCAACCACCCGGCAAAGCCGTACCGCCAAGCGATTTTGCGTTCCGGTACGATGTCGCGTAGAAATATGATACGGCTAGAATAAACGTGTGCCTCTTTCAAGAAAGCCCGCTTTCATCTCAGACTGCATTATCACTTAACATCAGGTGTGATCGCAGTCAAGGGTTAACTTGTCAAAGAATAAAAATATTTTAATTTTTGAATTCCACTAATACTTCGAGACCCATATTTGCATATGTCGTGATCGTAACTGCAATCGTACATCTAGTTCTTGCAAACGATGCCTAAACTAGCGCATTGAGTAACTATCTCTAATTAGTAGGATGACATAAGCTGGGTTCATCGATATATGGTAAAATAAGGATCTAGTTGCTTAGTGCTTGTGATCGATTCTCAATTCTATTGCCACACATACTTGCAATGGTAAGGGAGCCCATGATGCTAAATTGCAACCGTTCTACTAACTCGAGCGTCGCGATTGACCCAATTTGGTAGACTAAATGGTTGTATACTATTTCCGCTTTAGGTGGTAGGATAAGCAAGTACAAATTTTATTATTTCAGCTTGTGGAAATCAGCCCAAAATATTTTTTGTTTATCTGTTTTATGCCACTATATATATGACACTATTTAGCTATTATGGTTGAATGCGAGGTATGTCTGTCGTGATAGCCCAGTGAATATGACTTCTGCCTCTGATTCCGGAGAGTGCGGGTTCGAATTGGGCCAGCGTCATGGACTATTGGCCTAACCTCTCTCATTCTGAGAGGAGACTCAAGCTCAGCAGTGAGCCGAATATGGGTTGATAATGATGATGACGATGATGTCTGTCATGGGATTTATTAGGATGTTTGCCCCAAACATGGACTTAATCTTGGTGAAAAGACTCAACAACAAGCACGTTATCGTTCCAGTTCATCTATAATAATGACGAGATCTTATATCATCAATTCTCCAGATCATTCAAAACTCCAGACTGCTAATAAGAAAACATTGAAATAAAAACCGAACGATTATGTTGCCCCAAAATTTTTATAATCCGAGGACTCGAACCAAGAACCATAAGAATAGGTTAACCACGGCGTTAACGATCCTAAGGTAACATCGTTATTTAACATCAGGTGTATTCGCATTCAAGCGTTAGACAAGTTAACGGTTGAATAAAACACAACCAACACTCAATATACATGCTTTTTTTGACGACCTCTTCAGCACAGTTAGTATAGGTTCTCAACAGAGAGGTCCTGGGTTTGATACCCAGCTTTTTTTTTTTTTTTGAATAAGCAAGCGCTTAGCTGCAATCATGCCTGATGGTAAGCGATGATGCAGCCTATGGTGGAATGCGCTTGCCTAGAAGATGCCTATTCACTCTTAACTTGAAAATACCCATGTTGTAGGTGGTGGGGAAAACTCGGACGAGTTTAAGATTTTATGATTTCTAAATTGGCTCAGATCTGGTCTGCTGGTAGGCATTAGACCGTGGCTAGTTAAAACTCTAACAGCAAAGACGTACCGCCAAGCGATTTAGCGTTCCGGTACGATGTCGCAGAAACTATCTGAGGTATCGGTAGAATACACTTATGCTTCTCCCAAGTAAGCCCGCTTCTAGTTTAGACTGCATCATCACTTGAAATTAGTTGAGATCGCAGTCAAGGGCTAACTCATAAAAAACTAGTTGACGTTGCGCGGTTTCACCCGCGTGGTTCCCATTCCTTTCCCGTGTATAGCCCCATTCCCGTGTATAGCCTTTCTCGATAAATAGGCTATCTAACACTTTAAGAATTTTTCAGGTCGGATCAGTAGTTCCTGAATTTAGCGCGTTTAACCAAACATACATACAAACTCTTCAGCTTTATAATATTAAGTATAGATGACAGATGTGAAAACAAAAAGTAATTAATTAGTATACAGGTCAAGTTGTATAACCTTCTCCATTTTGGATTAGGCTTTTAAAATACCAGAACGTGCGAATATGCTGCCTAAAGTTCACCGCCCACTAACTACATAATACAACGATTACTTAACACTGTACCACGACTGCATGGTTCATCTTTATTTAAAAATGTTTGTTGACCAAAAAAATTATATTTATTAAATAAGAATAGAATATTGTTAGATGAAATATAATATATTTTTTTTAAATTTCACATTTCTTTTAAACATAAGTCGTGACTAACATAACCTCTTTTCTTATCATCTGTGTTTGAAAATGTTTAAACTGTGGAATTGCCTCATTGACTCAGTGATTAGACTATGTGACTTTAGATAACTATTGGGTTTAAGTCATGAGTCGGATTATAGGCTGACCAACATAATTAAATTCTGATAGTCATTGATAAGCAATGGACAATCATCACTCTAAGCTCACCATACCACATTGGAGCAGCGTATTGATCCATATTTTATCTCCAAGGCAGTTTTGGAACCTTCGTAACTTTAATTATAAGTTTTCGACTAATTATTACCTAACGTTTCGAAAGTGCTTGTAAGCCTATTTGAAATAAATGAATTTTGACTTTATAAGAAGGGCTAGCCTCGTTTTACTTAATATTCTGATATATTGGCACTGTGCCCCTTATTTAAAGGCCTGTAATATTATCATACGGTACGATCCTCAATAGTGGCCGTAGACCTTAATCATTTCACAGCCCAAAACCGACCACTATTGGCCACAATGACATTACGTCCAAAAAGTAGGTTGTGATTTATATGCGTCCAAACACTGTGTCCAAATAGTGATAGTAAAAGTGATGTTGCAAAAGCCAATGAACTTGATTGTTATTTACATAGTGTGTAGTGTGCACTGAAACTAAACATTTGTGTTCGTCATAGTTGCTAAATATTTTATTCTCATCACTTCGACTGATTGACGTTCATATATTATCATTGAATACTCATTGGTCCCGTGGTTAGCTGGTTCAGCTACGGACAATGAGGTCCAGGGTTCGAATCCCGGGTCAGGCCAACAAAAACAAAATAGGTTATTGGGATTTTTCTAACAAGGAAAATCTTAATAGCAGCCTGGAGTTGGGAAGTTGGCGGTGTTAGTACACCTCCGTGCCTCGGAGAGCACGTAAAGCCGTCGGTCCTGCGCCTGATCTCTCACCGGTCGTGTCGGTCTGCCGTCCCATCGGATTTCGAGAGTGAGGGTAGAGAGAGTGCACCTGTGCTTGCGCACACACTTGTGCACTGTAATATCTCCTGCGTAATTGGTTAATCTCACCATTAGATTAGCCGCTGTGACCGAAAAGTCGGTCGGGAGCATATTATTATTATTATTATTATTCAAATGAATTAAACTCTCACGCCCAGTACAAAATAAATATATATAAAAAGCCAAAGGGAAAATAAATAAACTTACTTAAATACGCAAAATAAATAAACTTAAATATACATTACATAAATACGTATATGCACCGGGCGGAGGATTCACCCCGGCAGGGAGACCAAACGGCCGGGGGTCAGGGCGACAGGTGGAGAAACCGGCGGACTATCCTAGCCGAGTCCAGCAAGACCGCTTTTTGCATCTTGCCTGCGAGCGAACTGCCACGGAACCCCAGCCGCCTCAGATGGTGAGCGAGGCTGACTGGGATCAAACCGTTGGCAGATATAACGATGGGGATGATTTCAGTGGACTCCACATGCCACATGGCGGTAACCTCGTGAGCCAGATCTAGATATTTACGATATAGATATTACTCAGCTCTCACAAGGTTCTCGTCATATGGAATTGTGATGTCCACTAAAAACACCCGCGACTGTGCCCGGTCCAACACCACGATGTCAGGCTTATTCGCAAGAATAGTCCTGTCCGTGATAATGGACCGGTCCCAATAGAGCCGGACTCCGTCGCGTTCAAGCACTGGCACCGGTGTGTACTTGTAATAAGGCAACCTCTGGTCCAGGAGACCGTACGTCAGAGCAAGCTCTTGGTGAAGGATTTTGGCTGCTTGGTTGTGTCTGTGCAGATACTCAGTGTTGGCAAGAGCTGAACAACCCGAAAAGACATGTCTAAGTGACTCGCCGGGATGGCGACAGGCTCGACAGATGTCGTGAGTGCCATCCTTCAGAATGTACTTTCGGTAGTTCCGCGTCTTTACCACCTGGTCTTGTATCGCAAAGACAAACCCTTCGGTTTCCCCAAAGAGGTCACCGAAGCGCAGCCACTGCACGGACGCTTTTTTACTGACATGGGGCTCATGAAGAGCCTTAAAAAAGCGTCCGTGCAGCTCCTTCCCCTTCCATACGGTCTCCCGGTCAGAGATGCTCTGTACCACTGGTTTTTGCCATTCGCTGTTGGCCAAGGATAGCGGGGTGAATCCTTTATCACTTGCTATGACTTCTGTATGCATCGGGGACTCCCTTTTCGTCTCGAAGTAAGTCCTGAGGTTGCATATCTCCCGATTGTGCATGGTCTTGGCGCTAAGTAGGCCTCGACCACCACACTTTCGGGGGACATACAATCTCATGACAGACGATTTTGGGTGATGCTTACGATAGAGAGTCATAGTCGTGCGGACCCTTCTATCCAGGACGTCTAATTCGGTCTGAGTCCATCTGAGCACGCCAAAGGTGTACATGAGAACAGGCATGACCCAGCCGTTATAAGCTCGAATCTTATTGGCGCCCGACAAATAACTTTTACAGATCTTTGTCAGACGCCGATAAAAACCCTCGCAAACTGACTGTTTCATGTCCGCCTCTTGCACCCCTATAGATTGTGACATGCCCAGATACCGGTAAGATTCAGTTTCAGAAAGGGTCTTGATGTTAAGCAGGTCAGGATTGATCCCGACCGTGTGAGTTACCTGACCCCTCTCCACAAGCAAGACCGCACACTTGTCTAGTCCCAGCTCCATTCTGATGGAATTACTGAATCCCGTGGTGAGATTCAGTAATTCCTGCAGTCGGGTAGCATTGGGCGCTAGCAGTTTGAGGTCGTCCATGTAGAGAAGGTGAGGCACTTTTGTCCCTCCTCTCCGAAACTGAAAGCCTGTCCCCGAACCCTCTAGTAATGTACTGAGAGGATTCAAGGCCATGCAAAACCATAGTGGACTCAGACAGTCACCCTGGAAGATACCCCGGCGTATCCTAATCCGGTCATCGGCATCCGCCAACCTCTCGCCATGGAGACAAAGGATCGTGCTCCATTGCCCCATACATGACCGGAGGAAGTCTTGAACTGTACAATCGATTTTGTACAGCTCAAGGTCCCTCAAGAGCCACGAATGAGGCACCGAGTCGAATGCCTTTTTATAGTCAATCCAGGCTGCGGCAAAATTCCGGCGGTTGCGTTTGACCAATTGGCCCGCGACGGAATCGATGAGAAGGAGCTCCTTAGTACCACGACTACCACCCCGACATCCGTTCTGAGCCCCAGACATGATGTTATTATCCTCTACATGACGAGTTATCTTAGAGCTCAGAACGGATGTCAGTGTCTTATAGATGGTAGTAAGACACGTGATGGGGCGGTATTTTGAGGGATCTATGGTGTCGGTGGTCTTTGGAGCTAAATGAGTGATCCCGGTGGTGAAAAGGTTCGGGAGTGTCCCTTGCTCGAGAGCCTCTTGGAATTGGCGAGCCAAGGTGACATGGCAAGTCGAGAACGCCTTCAACCAGTAGTGATGCAGTCCGTCGGGCCCCGGACTTTTCCAGTTCGCGGCCCGCCTTACTGCACCAACTACATCCTCCGTAGAGATGGCGACTGGGTTCATCGGCCTGATTGCGGCACATGTCTCCTCTATCGCCGAAATCCAAGGACCCTCATCGTGCTCTACTTCTCTTGACCATATGTTTCGCCAAAAAGCGATAAGGTCAGCCGGATTCGGCTGTGGAGAGGTAGAACAGACTGCAGGACACTCCAATCTGTTGTAGAACCTTTTCTGATCACTCGAGAAAAGACGATTTTGCTGAAATCGCTCAACTCTTTCCGAGTATCGTCGTATGCGGTTCCCCCATGCAGCGATTTTCTGCTTCAGGTCGTCGATGCGCTCCGTCAGTTTTAGGGTTATGTCCGGCTGATCCAGCCTAACCCCGAGCCCGTTAAGGCTATTCTGACGGAGCGCACAATCCTTGGCCTTCTATTGCCCGACCTGAAGCATAGCAGTCTGCCAATGAGGCCTCTGGCAAGGGTGATACGGCGTTCTATCCTTCTCTTCCAGGCTGGTTCTGCTTTGGTGTTATTAGCAGAACGCCCCGGGCGCCCAGGTTTCATGGTTTTGATGCCAATGAAGCGGTGGACGGCCAGGGCTGCCCCGAAAAGGATAGAAGCCGTATCATCCAGACCAGTGCTGCCCGCCAGGTGTTGGGGCAGCATTTCGTTTATGGCCTCAATGACATCCCGTGACGCTATATTTAGCGCAATACGGGAGAGCCGCGGACGATCCTCCAGAGGAGCATTACGGATTTCAGAAATCGTCTCTTCTAAGATCCTTCCCATACGCTCTATATCAAGGGAGACAGTACCCTCAGTGTCCTCCTCCTCTGCATGCAAATCTTGGGACATAGGTTCAGTCTCTTCGCGGACAGGCGCCGCCGGTGAGACGATTTGCTCTGCAGAAGAGGCTGGCACTTCAGGAACAGCCTCACGTCTTAATCGTCCGAGCTCGGTCGCGTTAAAGATGTTCGAACGCTGAATAAACCAGCAAGCAGCAAGAACTCGCGGTACATTGCTGCTCGGTAGCCAGTCCGTCCGGTTTCTCCCCCTGTAGCCCTGTAGTATGCGCGCATGACATTTTTATTCATGTCGCATGTCCATTTCATGCGCCGCACGCCACCAGCGGCGGGCTCCGAAGATTGGGCCCTAGGGGACCCTGTCGAAGCCAAGCCCTCTGATGGGGATGATGGAAGTGTCGACCGGTCAGGTGGTAGTGCCGGTCGACTATGTTGGCTGGCGGCTCGCATGCTGCCACGTCCAGCGCCAGCCCCAGACGCGGCCTGGCGGCCCCCAGGTAGCGGCCCCCAGGTAGCGGCCCTAATCGCGCTCTCTGTTGTTCCATCATCATATTTTTAGGGGGGGGGGGGGGGGGTGAGTGGAGGTTACATCACCCGGGGTCCACTCAGGTCCCCGAGGAGGCTGTTTTTTTAAGCCAGCTAGCTTGATTTCGGAGAACCAAAAGATACCAAACGGTTCTCCGATGTCCCTTAGTCGTCTCTTACGACACCCTCGGGAAAGATAGGGGTGGCAACATTCTAATCTGCCGGTGCCACACGGCGTTTATTATTATTATTATTATTATTATCATTGAATATGAGTAATATCATACTAGCGTACGCCCGCGACTTGTCCGCGAGAAAGTCGAAATTAGGAAGATAGAATGGATACAGCAAGCTATTAAAATAATAGATAATAATGAAAAAAATTGATATATTATGCCATCGCTGACTATTTTATTGATCTTGCTTCTTTTTATTGATTTGCTTCTTCATTTCTTATACGCATGGCTAGGATACGAAACTCTCTCCCGAAGGCAGTATTTCCTAATTCTTACAACCAGGGCATCTTTAAGATGAAAGCGAATCAGGCATCTTCTAGGCAAGCACTTTCCACCTTAGTTCCATATGGCACAAAAACAATTTCGATAAACTATCGTGAGTGTTATTCATATTAATTGATTATATATGAAACACGGCTAAAACTCACGTGATATTACGTCGGAGTATGCCCGATCGTGCCAGATACCGGGTTTGGATCGTGCCGTGATGCAAGAACCAGCATGACTAAGGGCCCCGTATGGGTTCGAAACTAGTCGGGCATACTCCGACCTAATATCACGTGAGTTTTAGCCTTGTTTCATAATCAATTAATTTCGATAAATTTGTAAAAAAACTCTCAGGTGAAATAAAATTACGCTTGAATAAATAATGACTAAAAAATTAAAAAAATAACTGGCTACAGTTATAGATAGTGATTAGTGATGCACCTACCCACTTACATAGTTAGATAACAATAGTTAGACAATACGTTGCTCACATATTTGGCTACCTTCACCGAGATAAACTGTGAAGAAACATAAACATTTCTCATAAGTCGGCACACTCGAGAAATATTTACGAGGTAGTCAAAAATAGTTATATTTCAAAACTTTTTAATTTTCTTTTAAGTTTCCATAAGGATAAAAAAATAACTTCTCAAAAATGTATTTCTCAAAGTATAACTATTGTCGAATTTAAACAAGTGAGCGAACAAAGGTTATTTTATTATTAAATCAAAAGATCTTCCTATTGTACATAATCATCATCATCATCATCATCATCATCATTATCAACCTATTTTAATGACCCAGTACAGGGCCAAGCCCCCCTCCGTGTATAGCATTTATATATTTTAAAGATAATAATCTAAAACACGAGGATAAAAACGTAAAAATAACTTTTATAATGATTATATTTGAATTTAATAGACGCTCAGTGTATATCACTGTATACATAAGCTCAATACCAAATAAGGCTATTATTGCATCAATTATAAAAATCCTATAGTATATAATCCTATAGTAAATAATAAATAAGTATGATATAATGACAACTTTCATAAACAAATTCTCCCAAATAGTAATAAAAGCGAATTTGAAGTGAAAATAAGACAATCCATTAAGTCTGTAGTTAATTTCCCCACCACGAAAAACGAAAGTAGTATATTACTATTTATTTATCACAACATAATAATATTATTTACCAAATCTAACAGGTCCTCAGTAAACTTTTACACTTTTAGCAACATAGACTTACAAAAATAATGTCTAATCTACAAATCCTCCTCTCATTATCCTCTCATCTATGTCCAATACCTTGTGGCATAGGTATTAGTAATATGCCCTATGCCTCAGATATTAAACCTCATATTCTTGTGCTGCACAGGCAATGGAATACATCTACAAGTATGTTGCTAAGGTTTTAAACGATTTCAAACGTTTCTAATCAATTATAATCGTATGACTAATACTGACAAGCATCGTGTTACCGTACAAATTGCAGACAATACATTATGACGACCCTCAATCACTTGCTTATATATATTGTAACTATTTGCTAATCTTTATACAGAGAAATCTACCCATGAAGGTCAAACAAAATTATAAGCAAGGTTTATTAATAGTAATAAAAACATATATTTAAAATTAAATAGAAACCCATTTATAATTGTAACGTTTTCCGATACTATATAAGCGCCGCTTGGGGACTACCGCGGTAAAACCACGTAAATTTTTATTTATGCAGTATTTTTTTTTACAAAAGATTAAAAAATAATAAATAAATAAAAATGTTTTTAAGTTGAGCTGGAATCGAATTCTGGTTTAATAGGTTTTGGCCCTTATTTTCACACCACCTGTCTAGTTGAGTCAATATCTTTAATTCTGTCAGTCTTGATAATTAAACGTCGAATTGGGTTAACTTGATACACTGCTTGGGTGTTATGTTTATTATCGATACAGAATTTCTTGATTCGGTCGCCCCGCTCAAGACCCGCGATAAAAGTTATGCAATAGCTTAACCATAGATATAATAACATAAAAATGCTTTATTAAATTGATTATGATATTCAATCTACAGTTACTTTACCTACAAAAAAAAGTTACATGCATTTTTATTATTTGAAAAAAATACATATTATTTTGATTATGTTGAATAGTGTTATTTCCTTAGTTTCGTGTTTTGTATTCTTGGTTTAGTGTAGATTGTACCTATGTTATTTAAATGTGTGTGTAAATTGTAATTCTGATATAGTAGGTATATGTAGTAGTAGATACATCAATGTTAGAGTTACACATTAGTTAATGTGTAAAATTACATTAGCGAAGCCTTATTAAGGTGTGTAAGAAGAATGCCATATGGTGCTCCTAAAACTAAATAGCGTAAGAGAAAGATACAAAACAAGTCGAGTCACTAAACGTCTTCCCTGTTTTTACTTTTTTTTAATTACCTAAAAAAACAAGTATATATAACGTAAATCTTGTATATTCTGACAATACTAACTGTATTGTCAGAATATACAAGATTGTCAGATCACGTACTTAATACACTCTTCAGTTTTGTTATTTCTTTAAATTTATTAATTAAGTCTGCCTAAATATTACGACTATACACACAATATACCTAGCTATAAGATAGTACCTACTAAGATAGCTAATAATATTTTATACACTACATATAAATACTTAAATAATGTGTAAACACACAGTGGCAAGCAAAAATACACTGCCTTCCCTGATGATATTTTGAATTTAATAAAGAGTTTTCCATATTGTACAACTTGTATGTATAATGCCTACCTTAGTTAAAAACCTTGTGTACGCCACTAAAAACACCCAGACAATAACAAACACCCATGTTCATCACCCAAATGTTTTCCAGTTGTGTTGAGTTTTGAAATCGAACCCACAGCCATACATGCAGAAAGTAGTGGCCGTAAAATTATTTTTAAAAATGAGATACAACAAGTGCTAATTTAGTACTGTTTATAAATCTGATCTGCTAGCCTATTCACTAATTTGGCCTTTGTTAACAGCCTACTAAAATAAACATCGAATCGAATGAAATGCAAAATGTCATCTACCTACCTCCTGCAGGTAGATATTACGACGTAGGCATTCGCTAAGAAAGAACTTTAATCAATTCTACCCCCAAGAGGATAAAATAGGGGATGAAAGTTTGTATGAAACTTTGTCAATTTTGCGGCGATTTAGCTGAAACTTAGACTGGAGATAGATTTTACTATGGGTTAACATATATGTCACTTTTCATCCCGGAAAAATCCACGGTTCTCTCGGGATTTGTAAAAATTGAATTCCACGCGGACGAAGTCGCGGGCGCCCGCTAGTGTTACATATAATCTCAATTACTTATATATGACAACTAACATACAGAGTTGGTGTATAAGCCTGCTGATCTGACGTGGACTCCGTGACTAAAAGACGTTCTGGTCTCGGACGATCAACAGTCCTTATGTATCTCTTGTAATTATGCAATTTATGCAACCACGCGGTCGGGCCTTGTGCTCTTTTCTATTGTGCGTGCCAACGATGCTTTATGGTGATCGAGATATTATCGTCCGCTAATACTAGTAGCGGCGAGTACTATTCAGATTAGATAAAACACTAACATACGGGCTACATATTAAATAAATAGTTCAGAATACGAAATATAGTCAAGAGAAAAATAGTACTGCACTATTCTTGAAAGTATTATATACTAAAGTATTTTTTGATGAAAATACATGCACGTTATTATTTATGAATTACTTATTCTATAAATCTAATATGTCATTAGATTTATAGAATAAGTAATTCATAAATAATAATAAAATATATTATAATTATATAAATTATATTCTGTATAATTACTTATTACTTGTTTATTTACTTTTCATTGAAACGGTACTTCTCTTCTCTACCTTTGTCTAAAGAGTGACAGATAGCCACAGCTAAAACCGTAATATTAAAAAATGTATTCTCTAGAAATCCAACATTTTGATATCAAAAATATCTTATATGTATTACTTGAAAGATATAGAGAATCGGAAGGTTTTGTGGTTAAAAATCCATATTGAGCGGAGGCAAAGATAACGTAGTTAATCCCGAATTTCACTCTTACACAGGTCAAAAACGAGATTAACTTCTTGGTTTAGACTATTTTCCTTGAAAGAAGACATTTATTACTACACGGACATCACAGGCGGAAGTTATACAATTTTCGTGACAGTTAGCAAACGATATCCATTATAGGCAATGGACATGCACTTAGTATTATCGAAGTCGTTGCAAATGATAGTTCGGGTTTATTATTGCCGATTACATTACTTCCTTTATCACTTAACATCATGTCGGCATAAAGAAATCCTTGTCAAAATAGTTCTTCGATTGTTGTCCACTTAACAAGTTTCAACGCCATTCAATAAAAACATTGTTTGCGCAATACAAGGCATAACGCTGTCCCCGTTTGCTATAGAATGAAAGGTATGACGTCATTAATACCATGCTGGGGAAGGTCAAGATCACTTGCACTCTCAGCGGAAGTGAACGTCTCCGAGTGAATCTCCATTCTCCGTAATAAATGAGATATTCTCTGAGCTGTATTGTAACCATTACTTTTTCTTTTTATATCGTGTAGTTTCGCTTACAAAAATTTTTTATAAAGCTAATATGAAGGTTTAGCATTGTTGTAGAAATATTATGATTTTAATAGGAAAGCTCAATAGTAGTAATATTACTTTCAAATTGTACATAATGAACCATGGGTTAAATTTAAAATATCAAATAGGTATAGCGTGATTGTATCAGATATTAAGGATGTCAGAAGAACATATTTAATTCCTAAAGTAGGTACTTACTTTGTAAATTGCATTTTTCGGAGCTAATACAAATTTTTAAACCTACCTAATAATAATTTGTAAACTTCCGCTTCTTCCGTCATCATTGGTATAAAATAATCTTCTGGGCTTAACCTCGAATCAACACTATCGATAATAAATTTTAGTATTAATATGATCAATGTTTTGAAGGATTTTATTTTTTTAATTATTTGTCTGTGTATAGGTAAGGTTGTTATTAATTTACTACGTTTAAGTGGTTTTTCCGTCGGGAATAGATCGTTTCCTTAAGGTATTTAGATATCTTAAGTTATAATTGTACCTATCCAACAACATCACAGTTAGTAGAACTTCACGATGATTAGTCGATAGTCAAGGTGGAAAACCGTAAGAAACAATTAATTTTACGATTTTCCGCCTTAAAATTTAAAATTCAAAATTCAAAATTCATTTATTTCAAGTAGGCTCAGTTTACAAGCACTTTTGATACGTCAGTTGACTATTTCTAATGATTCTACCACCGGTTCATTGCTAAGAAGAAACCGGCAAGAAACTCAAAAGTTGCTCTTTTAAAAAAATCATACAATATTATAATTTACAATTGATGGCAACATTACAAATTCTTATAGTTTTACTTCCTGTGTGAAGGTGGAAGCTGATCCAATGGCCTCCAAGCATCTTTATCATTGAGGAACTCATCAATGGTGTAGTAACCTCGACTAAGTAAATGTTTTTGACACATTGCTTATAGCTATGCATTGGCAGGTCCACCACAGTCTTGGGAATCTTGTTATAGAAGAGTACACCCAAACCCACAAAAGATTTTTTACTCTTTGGAGACGATATGCAGAAATTACTTATGCCCGTGTCTTAACTATTCAACTTCATTTTCGCATTTAAGAAGCCCATTAACAGAAGGTTAATAAAGGGGACTCAACTTCCAGGGGTCGTGGATCCCCTGACGATTATTATCGTAATTCCGAGTAATTAAGAGGAACAGGGAAAAAATATCAGTATGGATAAGTAAACTCCAAGTAAACAAGAGGTCATTAGTAATTAGTAAATTATGTTTTTACAGTAGCTAGATAAGTGGCCGCAGACAATGGTAATTACCCTAATGTGTCAGTAAAACATTAAAACGCTAGGTCACCTATATAGATAAACAATTAAGAGATGAGTGTACGTGGGAACCGTTAGATAAGCATGCGATCCTTGCAAAACTATTGTGAAGGCGATCATCAGAATGCCTGTTTAATGGAACTGCAAAAAACAATACCGCTAATTGTTTGAAAATACATGGAAATTATTCTGTTAAGTTGTTGTAGTTATTGCAACTGCAATAAGTTAATAGAACAATTTTCATGCTTTGTTTTAATTTTTCTAACATAATTTCATTAATTTCTTACCAAAGAACGTGTAAGGCGTACATACGTGTAAGCCAATAACGGAATTCAAGGAATTTTAAATCCAATTTTCAAAATTTTAATAATATGCTTAAAAATCTACTATTATAATAAAAACATTGTTTTAATAGGTAGATGAATCTGTTGGTAATTTCTGACCTATATTAAGTCTTAGGTTTAAAAAAAACATTCCCTAAAATCTGTAAAATCTAGGAAAACCACGGCATTGTATTTTAATTTTATTGTATTTTAAGTATGCTTTTAATGTTAATTTATATAAAAAAAAATATATATTATATAATGTATGACACAGTAATTGTCCAGGCTTATGTATAATAAATTTAAGTAAAATGTCACGAATAATATAGATAAGGTGGTATTTTTGTTAATATTTTTTTAAATATCAACGAAATTACATACCATGTATTGTGTCGAATATTTTGTTATGACTTACAAGGAAGGACAAGTACATTTAGATGCAATAACTGTTCTTCATTAGCTGTTATTATATTAACAATGTTCAAGTTAAGTGTATTATCAAATAAATTTAACTTTATCGTGTTTATTGTGCAGGCTTTTATGACGTGTAAACCAATTAGTATTTTAACTGTTTCTTTAATTTAGTGCAGTTACAATATATGTATTTAAAGAATACACTATATTTATCACATTCTTTGTTCGCAGTCAAACATTTAAACAAGGGTCAATGGTGAGCTGCATTAAAGTTCATAAATGGATACATACATAATTTGTTTACTTCGGTTTATAATGTTTGCTTCAATTTAAAGAGCCATAATAAAACAATTTCATCATCATCATCATCATCATCATCATCATCATCATCATATCAGCCGATGGACGTCCACTGCAGGACACAGGCCTTTTGTAGGGACTTCCAAACATCACGATACTGAGCCACCTGCATCCAGCGAATCAAAATCAAAGTATCTTTGGCATCTTCGATATGTCATTTTCTAAGTAAATTTTCATAAATTATCTAATTATTATAAAACATTATGTTTTATAACAATTTGATAATTTATGTATTTCGGTATAATCACGGTGCCTTTACTCTTCCGTAATAAATTACATATGCAATGAAAACTAACGTAAAATCAATAACCGATCAACCAATTATTAAACTGATTCTAATGTACGTAAATGTCAGCATCATTAGATGCAAGCTGTATTTATCTCTGATCTAAAAATGTCTACAAACCAGATATGTAGCCGTTACAGTTAAGTTTAGAAGTCGATTATTAAAAAGAGTAGAGTGTTTAAAAAGCTATATTACTTTTATTACACAGACAATTGTTACATTAAAGGTTAACCTATAATAATCATACTCCAACCAAGGCAACTAAAAAAAATAGACAGTTCTGAAAGTTTTTTGTCATATCAACCATCTTAACTTTGATTTTAATATTAAAAATTGTCTTAATCATCAGGTGATAGAATCTTTACAAATAGTCAACTGACGTATCAAAAGTGCTTGTAAACTGAGCCTACTTGAAATAAATGAATTTTGAATATTGAATTATTTGAGCTTTTTTACGCTAGTAAATTGTTAAGATAACAAGCAGATAGATCACCTGATGTAAAGATCAAAACTATCGCCCTTACAAGCCAAGACCTTATAAACCAAGGCAATTTTTTAAGCTATACTTTGGACTGAGACAGGCTTCTTGTACTATAAAGTATACTTACAAAAATCGGATTTTAGTGAGGGTATCTCTTAAAGATCGCTTTTTGTCAGTCAAAGTAATATAAACTTGTTAGGGTCGCCGCACACGGGCCACACGCGTCAGTCACAAACGCCGCTACAAAAAGCAAGAAGGGGCCACAAGAGTAGCTGAAGCGCGCGACAGCATCTTGTATCTGGTAGTCGTCACTTGTGGTCAGTGGCTGCTACTTTTTTAACCAATACATGCAGTATCATAATCGCGCGAGTGGCGTGTGGCGGCGTTTTGTGTTGGCGTTTAGTGGACGGTGCATGCCACAAGAAGCAAGCAGCGATGATTGTAGCGTGTGGCGGCCACTGGCGTCAACCGTATACGGCGAGTCGATATAAATTGTATGAAAACTACAGAAAATATGCCGGTACCGGTATTTTGTGGTTGTGGCTGGTGACCCGTGTGCGAGAGCACTTGAGAAATTACAATTATTTTGAACTAACATACTTTAATAACACTTAAAGTGTTATTAAAATCCCTTTGATATATTAAAAATGCCTTCAAAGTTAATTTATTTGAGGGAATTATTGAGTCTCCATGTAATTTATTGTGCTTTGTCCCAGCCTTATGAGCGCACGGGCTTCGAATTCTTGGCACCAATGATATATTATGAAGCTGTAGTGCCTAATGCCAGTGTGCTATACGCGTTGTAACTGTAAATCGAACGTGCTACCCGAGACATATTGGCTGTTAGACTTGAATGTATCGAGCATTCGTGCGAATATGACATCACAGGAAAATACGAGAACAATTAAGCGAGCGTTATGCCGAGCATTCTAGCGAGCAGATTTGCTTGGAGCTTTTTGCCGAGTCAAGCATCTGTCATCGTTTCGCGCCCTGCCGCTCTGCGACCCATGTTGCTTTTTTTTAACATAACCGATGAGTAAAAATGCAGCACACTTGACCGTCAAGTCTGACATCTTCATGAAGAATCTAGAATTCTCAAGATGTTCGTAGCAATATTGGGCTCCATGCTTGGCTCAGCGAATGCTTGATGTTCTGTTACAAGTGTTTAATCAAGTCTATCAATCCTTTGTATGAAATTTGAATAATGATTTTATTATAGAACGAGAGGACGCGTGACTTTGTTTTTTCATTCCTCGCGGGAACCATGAATTTTTCTGGGATAAAAAGTAGCCTATATGTTGATCTATGTCCTCCTCTATCTGCCAGTGATAGTCCTATTAAAATCCGTTGAGACATTCAAAATCCATTAATTTCAAGTAGGCTTAGTTTACAAGCACTTTTGAAACGTCAAGTATGACTATTTGTAAAATCTCTACCAGCGGTTAAGAATGCAGATTCCTAAGATTAGCCCAGATAAACAGAAAAACAGATAGATAAAAACAGACAAAGATTGAAAAAAACGCTTGATTATGTTTTAGTATCGTGAAAATAACTATAGTACATAATAAAACTTAGTTATTTTAAAATCTTATAGGCTTTAGTTTTATTTATGTGTATTGATGCCTACTTTTGTGTGTAAATATACTGTTCACTAGTATTTTGAAACTTTCCTGACACAGTTATTATACTTTTATTGCTTTATCAGTACAACTGGGAAATCTGTGTTGCTCCTAACAAGTTTTCTGTGATCTTAGCACAGATAATTTTGTGTCGCTTTATAAGGTGCTTTGGAGATATTGAATTCGATCCCCGGGTTAATTAAATTAGCCCGGGTTGATAAAAAAACCATATTGTTTAACCAAGTCTACGGTTGAGCGCGGTCCGGTAAGATCTCGTACTAGCCAGGAAAGAGCGTCGATCGGCCAGTTATTTCTTTGAGAAATAAGCTTCGACGGCCTCCGTGGCGCAGTGGTATGCGCGGTGGATTTACAAGACAGAGGTCCTGGGTTCGATCCCCGGCTAAGCAGATTGAGATTTTCTTAATTTGTCCAGGTCTGGCTGGTGGGAGGCTTCAGCTGTGGCTAGTTACCACCCTGCCGGCAAAGACGTACCGCCAAGCGATTTAGCGTTCCGGTACAATGCCGTGTAGAAACCGAAAGGATTTTCATCCTCCTCCTAACAAGTTAGCCCGCTTCCATCTTAGACTGCATCATCACATACCATCAGGTGAGCTTGTAGTCAAGGACTAACTTGTAAAAGAATAAAAAAAAAGCTTTAATTATAATGTATTGTATGTATGTCCATAATTACATAGTTTTATATACTTATGCTGTAGGTATACCTGCAGGTAACTCAGGAGGAATATTCTGTAACGATGTTCTGTATTACTCGGAAGTGCGAGTTACGAATTCCCTTCAACCTCTCTTTGTCTAACACAACACTATAGAAAGAGAAAGATAGAGGTGAACTTGCTACAAAAATCATATTGTGTCCTGCAGTGAATGTCCATCCGCTGATGAAATAAAAATCATATTATATTAAATTTCTTTATTTTACATATTTACAAGCATAGGATTTATTTGTCAGTTTCTCTATATACATACTGTTAATCTTAAAAATTAGAAAATAACACTATAGGTATATAACATAAAAGAAAATTCGATTCAAATAATGCAAAATAAGTATTTAAAAAAAAAATAACAATTGCAATAACTTTGAAAATGAGTTTTTTTAGTTAATAGAGTCTTACATAGTAAAAGTACGATGTACAATTATTTACGCTACCCGAGTACAAAGTAATGTGTACTGACATCATAATATTAAACATAGAGGTGTGTTTATACTGTTTATATAACCCTTAGACAAAATGTATACGTATAAAAAACAAACAATTTATATTTTAACTTTGAAAAACAAACTTGTAGTTGGCGTGTAACAAAACATAATTCGAGTTTTATATTACCAGCAAATAACCAGAATGGCTAATGACTTTATTGGTTTGTACTTAAGATCACTCAAATCAATCAATTCTTAATCAATCGCTGAGGCTGTTTATTGAATGAAATTAGACATGAAATTTAAAAAAAAAAAAAACATTAAAAACAAACAATGTTATAGATTTGAAAGAAATAGATCAGAAATTAAGACAAAAACTTATTATAATAAAATTGTTATATGCATAAATTATATTATAAATACAACAAATACTATTATTTCATCAGGTCAAACGTTTTAAAAACGATATTTTTTGTTGATTAAAATGATTTTAAACTAAACTTTGTCTCACATATTTTTAGTCCATGTATACGTAACTTTATACTCGTGTTGCGAAAGGTATTTTCTTGATGACGTTTTCTCTATCTCGCTACTTTTCGGTAAACGACAAAATGATTAGCCGTGTAATGAACAAACATAAAGGAACAATAAAGTTTATATAACCGTAAAATAATACATTGTTTGTTGTGTTGAATTAGCTAATCCTCGCAAAACATTGTGTCATATAATCATTTAAGAACTGAAATTCGCCAGTGATGGATTGCACATGAAAATTTTCCATAGACTACTGTAGGTATTTTCCATAGACTACTATTGATTTACTATAGTAATTTATCATGATTTTGACCTATACACATATAAGTACATTATAATAGTTATTGAAGGGTCGGTGCTTAATTGGGTGTAAGATTAGGCCTTATTGTCCAGAAAATTTATAGTATCAATACTTTAGGGACTCACCTATAAATGTTTGATGTGTGTACCGTACCCATAGGTGTATGAAAAAGGTCTATCTATAATGATTTTAGACATAATTTATTAATTTTTATTATTTATACTATGATAAAAAATTCGACATGACTATAAAATATCGATAAAAATTTTATATACTAATAGAAGAAGCAAAATAAATAATACAATATTGCCGATTAAATAATATCATCCTTTTAATCCACCCAAAATTTGGAATTGGATGGTTTTTGGACTATTTAAAAAAAAAGTATTTCATCGTGAAATACTTTTTTTTAAAATAGTCCAAATTGAATAAAACTAGATTTATGGTGATTATACTAAATAAGTAGTGTTCCGGTGCGAAATGAAAGGTTAACAATGTAACTTTACGCTAACGCAGTCGCGGGCATTTGAAGGTCTTTTTTATTTCGACAATATTTTTGCAATTTTTTCGAAACCAAGAAACATGTCTAATCGTCTTAATTCTGAATTATATGGATAGTAATTTATAGTATCTACCTACAATAGTCCATAGAAATTTTACTATGCAGTTTTTTACGAAATATGTACTTTGAGTTTTGGTTTTTTTTATTCGGTAACGTAAGAAGGAGGGCGTGAAAACAGGTTTTTAATATAATAAAAATAAATTTGCATATAAAATTATACAAAATAAATAATTTAATAAATTCGACAATGGAAATTTCATAAAAATAAGTATATAAAATATATGGTATAAATATCTTACAACATCTGGCACTTTTAACTTACGCTACAGCTATCTAAAACACCACAGTTTTTGAATTTTAACAGTTAATTGTTATCAAGGATGTTTACTGACCATCATTTTAGTTTTACATTGATATAATTCAAAAATAATATAAGGAAATCGGTCGAACATAATAATAAATTAGCATTGTGCATAATGTAATGAAGCTATTAATTTTTTCAAGCAAGTAGTTATCAGATTGCTTAATGTAATATATTCGATACTATACTTCATAAAATATAACAGAATTTATTAAAAACATAACCTATATGACGATTACTCATAAATAATGTTTCATGTTCATTTCTTTTTTTGAAATACTAATGCCGACTGTATTTTCGTCGTCCTGTGGAAATCAGCGCAATATTTTTACGTAAGCGACAATGTTAAGAAATAGGTACATTTAAGTAACAAAAGGATAGTGTTGTTATTATGCATATGTAAGAAGCCCTTGATATCCATTTTTGGTAAATGTTACTGTAAGAATAACTTTATAAGACAGTATGGAATATTAAATATTTAGCAACTCTTACAAGTAAATTTTCATTCATATGTACATAAATATTAGATAAGAAAAAATACTTGTATATGTTTTGAAATGTAATAAATATGTTCAGGAAAATCAATTACATTTCGTATAATACAAATAGTTATTCGTTAGTGAAATAATTTATTATATTATAGATGCGAACTTAAATAAAATTAGAATTTATAATTTATAAAAATATCGAACATATTGGAAAGTCTTCAATTCTTACTTTTATAATGTTACCGTATCTATAGACCATGGTGTTTGAATGGTAAAATCTAATATTACTAATACTAATGCCTAGGTTGCACGTACTCCGGCCACGTATAAAACGGTCTGGCTGAACCCTAAAACAAAAAAAGAATATATAAATTTTTAAGTTTTGACAATTTTTTCCTAAGAAGGACATTTCCTTATCCTTTATTGGATATAGAAAGTGGTTTTATATTTAAAGCAATTATAGAGATAATAGGGACGATAAAAAGGCCTAGTTTGATATAGCAGTTTCATTAAAGTTAAAAAAAATCGTGGAATTTAATAAATTAAACAATATTTTTTAACATTCATTTTAGACTGTGTTGTCCGAAATCCATCCCGGGAATTCCAAAAGCTAGTACGCATGTATCTTTTTAGAAATATATAATTATTTACTTACTTCTAATGTGTTTCTAAGAGCCCTTTTCGTAGATTCCTTCTCATATTGCCAAAGAAGGTCATTGCTCGAGTCTGTATTCTGTACGCTGATATCATTCGTTTCAATGTCATTGTGTTTTGCATCTTCTTGTCTCTTCTCTCCTTTCCTTGCCTGCAGGTCGTTGATGTACGCAGGTACAAAGTATCGTATACCAATGCCTGGTAATCTTTGAGAACCGAGGACTTGGGTAGGATTGAAGTACTGTTCAACTGGTTGTCGGTTGATCGGTTGATAAGTCGGTTTGTATGAGTTGACGAATCGTTGCGCACTGTTGAGCGGTTGTTGCGTGGTTGTTGGTATATTGAAGATTATTTGCGTATATTTCGGTTGAGGAACGAAGAGTTGAGGTCTCCTGTTGAAAAAAAAAAAACGTTATAGTATTTTTCTATCAAAATATTTTCTCATCTTTTTTAATAACGATATTTTCAACAAAATTCTTAACAGTTGTAAATATCCATATTCGTTTTATTTCTTATTGACAGTAGTTTAATCTCGATAGGTAAATTAATCAACACTTTGAGGGTAGTTATGGAAAGCAAGTAACCGGACATTGATATCGGTTAGCACGACACTGGCGAGACTTTGATGCAGTATTTCGATAGATTTCGATAAAAAACCTGGAGACCACGCGGTGCCACGTGCAATTCGGCACACAGACTTTTCATATTAGTTTGATTTAATGCTGGGTTGTACAAGACAGTAATTTGTTATTATTTAGACCTCAGCCTAATACAAATATCTATGAAGCCATCGTCAAGGTGTTCTGACGAAAAAGCTGTCTCCTGGTGGCAAGGCAGGTCTCCAGCATCGAAAGATAGGTGGTTTGCTTATTATTATCTTCGTTTCTATTGTGAACTTACCTGGATAAGTAAAGGAACCTATCGAATTCCAGCTACAGTCCACAGAATTCTATACTCGTGGAAACGATCGTCAATAAGACTAAATATTATACCTTATCTCTTCTTTGAAGTAATAAAACAATGTGTTTAAAACAATCATCGAACAAAACACCAATTCTAGAACTGTAGCAGATTTTTCAGAGTAAATAAAGCTTAACTCCCTTTTATATTTTCCTTTTGAGTTATTTCGGTGATTAGATCATATGTTTTATGGAATTAAGGCTTATTTATAACATTCATAGAGGTTTTAATAGGCGGAACGTCATTCATTCATTTATAATTCATTAAAAGCATAGTCATTTATAAAAACCTAATAAGTAATTTGAAAGTTACCGAAGCGTTGAAGATATAATATACAAAAAAATAAGTTGGAAAACTTCCGTAGTATTTGTGAGTGAGCTCACCCAAGGAAGTATTACCATCATCCTTATTACTGACGTCAAGCAACAATGCTCAAATGCTCAGTGCTCAAATTTACAACCTTATAAGTTATTAATTAGCTGCAATGTATAATGTTCCTCTGCTAAGTGTTGCACTTTAGGATGTACTTTTAATATACGTAACATGCGTGGGAGATGATACTCTGTTTTAGACCGTAGTTATATCTTAATGGTGGTTAATAAACCTCTCATCTGCAAAATCACTTATTTACGATAGGCCTTTCTCCATCTCTTCTCCGTCTGGCGAGTCGTCAGCTATCTCCTCCCAGACCGTCGTGGGTACTCGGTGCGGCTGTGGGTCCTGTGATGCGATGGGCGGCATTAGGGTCTGGCGAGTCATTGACTCTTTCCTCCCAGACCGGTGCGGGTACTCGGTGCGGCTGCGGGTCCGCTACCTGCGATGCGATGGGCGGCATTAGGGTCTGGCGAGTCATCGACTCTTTCCTCCCAGACCGGCGCGGGCACTCGGTGCGGCTGCGGGTCCGGTATCAGCGGTGCGATGGGCCCGTCTCTGTTAGTATAGTGTAATCATACCAGTGGGCGTTAGGGTCTGGCGAGTCATCGGCTCTTTCCTCCCAGACCGGCGCGTGCACTCGGTGCGGCTGTGGCGGCGGCAGCGGATCCGGTATCAGCGGTGCGATGGGCCCGTCTCTGTTAGTATATAGTTAAGTGTGTAATCATACCAGTGGGCGTTAGGGTCTGGCGAGTCATCGGCTCTTTCCTCCCAGACCGGCGCGGGCACTCGGTGCGGCTGCGGCGGCGGCAGCGGATCCGGTATCAGCGGTGCGATGGGCCCGTCTCTGTTAGTATATAGTTAAGTGTGTAATCATACCAGTGGGCGTTAGGGTCTGGCGAGTCATCGGCTCTTTCCTCCCAGACCGGCGCGGGCACTCGGTGCGGCTGCGGCGGCGGCAGCGGATCCGGTATCAGCGGTGCGATGGGCCCGTCTCTGTTAGTATATAGTTAAGTGTGTAATCATACCAGTGGGCGTTAGGGTCTGGCGAGTCATCGGCTCTTTCCTCCCAGACCGGCGCGGGCACTCGGTGCGGCTGCGGCAGCGGCAGCGGATCCGGTATCAGCGGTGCGATGGGCCCGTCTCTGTTAGTATATAGTTAAGTGTGTAATCATACCAGTGGGCGTTAGGGTCTGGCGAGTCATCGGCTCTTTCCTCCCAGACCGGCGCGGGCACTCGGTGCGGCTGCGGCGGCGGCAGCGGATCCGGTATCAGCGGTGCGATGGGCCCGTCTCTGTTAGTATATAGTTAAGTGTGTAATCATACCAGTGGGCGTTAGGGTCTGGCGAGTCATCGGCTCTTTCCTCCCAGACCGGCGCGGGCACTCGGTGCGGCTGCGGCGGCGGCAGCGGATCCGGTATCAGCGGTGCGATGGGCCCGTCTCTGGTGCCGAACTTGACCTTGATCCCGTGTACGCTCGATACGTACACGATCAGGCATGTCAGCAACTGAGAAATAATGATTTACGTCATTTTTTGTTTAAATAATTTACGATGATAGTCCAGTGGATATGACCTCTGCCTCCGATTCTGGAGAGTGTGGGTTTAAATCCGGGGCATACACATCTAACTTTTTAGTTGTGTGCATTTAAAAAAATTGAATATCACGTGTCTCAAACGGCGATGGAAAAAATTGTAAGGAAACCCGCATACCATAGAATTATTTTAATTCTCTGCGTGTGTGAAGTCTGCCAATCCGAATTGAGCCAGCATGGCGGATTATTGGACTAACGCCTCTCATTCTGAGAGGAGACTCGAGCTCCGCAGTGTGCTGAATATGGGTTGATAATGATATATTCTTATATATTTAATCTAAGTGACTATGTAGTATAGTTAGAAAAGAGTACATTTTAATTTTGTCTCTTTTGTTAATTTGTGCACTACATATTAAAAATTCGGCTTCGATAGAAGTGGGTAAGACTACAATAGTACAAATGTGTTATATTCGAACCCTTGACCAAAGTGTTTTTCAGATAGCATGGGTACGGTGACTGTCGCCTGTATGACGTTCATAATACGTACTATTATCATGGATCGCGGCAAACTTTCATGAGTGTAACGAATTGTCACCCGCAATATCCCCTAATGAAACAAATTGTAGTAGTTCTTTTATTTAGCTCCCTAACCTTGAAGTTATATAAATACTTTAAACGGGCATTCGTGGGTTCAGTATACAACCTTAAGTCAGAGTTAGGTATAGATTAGTTAATAAACAGTACTCCAAAAACAAGCCAAGCCCTGTGTACAGACTAGCGTTATTGAGATATTATAACGTATAAAAATAACTTCTCAATGTCCTCCAATTTAGTTTTCTTGTCTTGGTATATCAACAAGTATAGTCTTCAATGCCTGCCAGAAACTTGCGTGACTGTAAATGACATTCCAACCAATTCTATTATGAATGAATATTGAATAATTTATTATTAATGAAAATTGCTCAACAGGGTCACTTTTTATAAAAGTAAATTATCTTTTATAAACGTCATTAGCTTCATTTATGCTAAAAAAATGAGTGACTGGATCTTCGTTCTTGTACTTTTTTCAAAAATTTTCATTTCCAAGTTCACAGAAAATACACAATTTTTCCTACACAAAAAGTATCCGTTGGTATACACAAGATTTGCTTAATTTATATTTAGATGCTGTGTGTAGGTAGACAATGATATATAATAAATTTATGGTATCTCCAACGTTATTTTATACGTTAGACATGATACGTGCAAAAACCACAATAAAAAGTGATACAGTTCGCCTCAGTTTCGACGCGCTAGTGACATATCTAAATATGTTGGAACTGAAATGGTTAGTCAGAGCTACCCGAAGATTTTATATTATTAGTAGTATAAAATCTTCGGGTAGCTCTGACCCACCATTCTTATTCAATGCTGACAAAACGTAAAAACAAAATATCATTATCACCATGATTTATAATTGATAATTTATTTTCGCTGTTTTAATTAATAGTATTTTGCTATCTTATTATCTTCCGCAATCTATTTCTACGCCTTGTAATCTACAATCTTTATAGTTAAAAATAAATTACTCCACTAATCCGTTTTATCAAACTATCATTTGGACGATCATAAATTAATTAATTAATATTCAACGCAAAAATCCGAATCTCACAGCCTTGGAACAGTTACAAATGCTACTTTATATCTTCTCACGCACCTCTTCCTATCTTTTAAACAATTTAATTACAAATAGAGACATTCAGTCGTGAAACAGTGAATAATTTGCAGCGATGATGAAACGTGGCCATTCAGACTTTATTATTACTACTGTATAACTCGTTTAATATGACTTATTGAATCTGGTAACATTCTTATTATCTTCTTTACAACTTTGGTAATTGATATTTTTGTTTCAATATTGTGATACTAGCGGACGGTCGCGACTTCCGTCCGTCCGCATGTAATTTAGTTTTTCACAAATCCCTCGGGAACCATGGATTTTTCCGGGATAAAAAGTAGCCTATTTGTTAATTCAGACTTTAATCTATCTCTACTTCAAATTTCAGGTTATTCGGTTCAGTAGTCGCGGCGTGAAACAGTAACAAACATTCATACCATCAAAATTATCATTTTTTGCAAATCTCGGGAAACTATGGATTTTTTCGGGACAAAAAGTACCTTATGTACAGAGTAAAATTTATGTCCATTCCAAATTTTATCCAAATTGGTTTCTCCAAAAAAAGTTTAAACATTTTAATTTAACTTTGTGTGCATAAAGGTCACATGATCATTTCAAGTTTAAAATAAAAATAAAATATTTAGCTAGTAATTACATACCAAAAAATTCAAGTGTTAGGTAAAAATGCTAAAATAACAGGGAATATTATTTTATTTAACGGGCAGTAATATAAAGAAATTTGTCGCTGGATAGCTCATGTTATTGGGTTAAATTTAACATATTTTTGTATAAAATCATTAACATCATCATCATCAGCCGATAAAGCCATTTGACATAGACCTCCTATAGGGACTTCTAAACGCCATGATTTTTAGCCGTCAACAATCAGCTTCTTCCTTCGGCCCCCTACCGTCCTAGCCGCTTGATATCAACGACCCATATTATTTTACTTGACGTATGGTCGTCTCTCCGCCGATCTGACGTGAATCGGGATCGCTTCTAATACATCACGTGAAATGGTGTCGGGGCGTTAGGTAAGTGTGATCGAATCCATACTAAATGTATGAAACCGATTCCCTTCTGATCACGACATCAGTCAAAAATGATTCCGGCCTAATACCTCGCGGGCAGATTTTTTTTTATTCTCTACAAGTTAGCCCTTGACCACAATTTCACCTGATGGCAATCGAAGAGGGAAGCGGGCTAACTTGTTGGGAGTAGGATGAAAATCTACACCCCTTTCGATTTCTACACGTCATCGTACCGTAACACTAATTTGTTTGGCGGTACGTATTTACCAGTAGGGCCGTAACTAGCCACTGCTCCCACCAGCCAAAAAATTCGCGGGCATCCGAATATTATTCTAGTAGATAATATATATAGCGAATTAATAACAATCACCATTGTTTCTGCTACATTAACACAGCTACCTGCAACCTTCTGGCATTTGTAACGCTTATAATAAATCCAACGCGTTATCGGAGCATCGTGAGGATTTTGTTAAGTTATTTTGCGTCGGAATTGCGTATGCTAAATTAATTAGCGTAGTATAGCTCTGAGAGAACTTACTGACTATTCAAATTCAAACTCTCAAATATTGAAACATTATTAAAATATTGACCTAACTGGAAGCTTTTATATTGAGAGTAGCATTTCCGTTTCCGTCGATTTTATACCAGTTTTCGTACTTTTATTGACGTCAGGTTTGGCTTTGTGGCGCCACCTGGCGGTGTCGGGCTCGGGAAGTTTCGTAAATCGCTGAGCGCGACTCTAGCTCATTGGCGTTTCGTTTACCGTCGAAGCAACTTCTTGCAATCAGTGGGTACCCGACATTGCAAGAAAAAAGTGATAGTAAAAGTATAAAGTGAAGCGAATTCACAGTGACTACTTTACATTAATTGGTACGTGATCATTATTTTTAATAATTATCAGAAAATTTTAAATAGTACCTACGTGATAAATTTTTAACGGTTGGTCCGTTTGAATCACTAAAATAGTACGTGATCATTACTTTAACGGTTTGTCCGTTCGGATCACTACCTTATTTATCAAAATGTTGTCTTTTGTCTTTTTGTAAAGGTTTTCGTACTTATAGAGTGTAACATTATATTTTCTTTTGTAGTGTTATTCCGACTGCCTAAATAATAGGTTATGGATAATATAGTGGAAGAGGCGGGCCCAAGCGGGGTTCCTAGAAAGCGAACCCGCAGCAGTTCTAATAGTAGTAGCTCGTCCAGCAGTAGTTCGAGCTCTTCCTCGGATAGT
This sequence comes from Bicyclus anynana, assembly GCF_947172395.1. Lineage (NCBI taxonomy): Eukaryota > Metazoa > Arthropoda > Insecta > Lepidoptera > Nymphalidae > Bicyclus > Bicyclus anynana. The sequence goes on along the minus strand of NC_069089.1, from coordinate 6,070,368 downwards.
ACTACAAAACGGACGCGCCGCCAGCGACGTAAACGACGCAGACGCGTTCATAAATCACGAATGATGGAGGACGTATACAAGCTAACAAAAGAGATCGGTGAGTTACGTAAACATATTGTCACATCAAGTAATACTCATAATTATGAAGAAATTTGTTCCCAAGTGAGTGGTGATCTTTATAGAGATATACCTGACGAACCACAGTGTCAATTCGAACAACAGGAAAAGTGTTTAGATTTTTCTTTTGATATAGAAACTAAGGTCAAGGAACCTACTGTTCCGAAAACATCAGAAAGTTTCCTAAAAATGTTACTTGATGTCCAACGTTTCGGTACCGCTTCTTGGTCTGAGGTTAGATACGCAGAAACTCAAAAGAATTATAATCATACTCCAGGTTTCATAGACCTAGAATCAAACGAAGAGGTAAAAACGTATGATACCTTACGTCATCTAGCAAATACAGAAAAAGCATATGCAGCTATCACATACTGCATTTTAAAACAAAAATTAGCTTTACAGGACGCAATAAAAGGTTTGCTTTCTTGGGCCAGACAAAACAATAATACAAATTCTGATCAGTTACTTGCGAAAATTGAGGAATTATTTCACAACAGTGAGTTTCATAAAGTTTTTTCAGATTTATTACAAATGGTTTGTGGCCACAGAGCAGAAACTATTGAGATGCGCCGTGATCATATCACGTGCCAAGTTCGTGATCCATTAGTAAAAGCATTATTGAATAAAATACCACCTACAGATACGCATTTATTTGATTCGGATAAATTCACATCCACCTTGGAGAAGGCTGGCGGCGTCCGAAAGGCTTTTTGGCCCAAAAAGGAAGGATGTGCACAGTCAAAAAATAGTCAACTAGATCGCCGCCCCTCGCGGGGGCAAGGCGTAATAAATGTTCCATCGCGTGGAACACACTCGGCACGGCATACACAATGCACTCACGCTCATGCACAATCTTACACGCATCATTATTATAACCCACCCTCGCGGCGTGGATATCAGCGTGCCGGTTATGCTTCTAGAAATCAACATACTAAAAATAATTTCGATTATCATGCAAAGGATAAAGAATCCTTTCCGACCCGGGGCTCGCGGCCCACTAAGGGTAGCTACAGAGGACGCTCCAACGCATCCAAAAACTCCAAAGATAACTGGAGAGATTGACTCGACTTCGTTTCAAGCAGGTCGTTTAGTGCACCACCTTTCGCAATGGCAGAAAATGCGAGCACCAGAAATCATACAGAGGTTAATACAAGGTTATCGCATACCATTCTTTCAAAAACCTCTTCTTGTTTTTCCCAACCTAAACAAAACATCATTTCACACTCCTGTGTCGGAAGAAATGTCTGCAATAGTACACAAAATGAGAATACAAGGAATCCTAAAGGTAGCTCCACGCACACCGAGCTTCCTTTCGTCGCTTTTTCTGGTGCCAAAGCCCGACGGCCGGTTACGACCTATATTCAACCTCAAAGCACTAAACAATTACATAATAGCAAAACCATTCCACTTGATAAACATGCACCGCATCCCAGACTTTCTTCAATACCAAGATTGGTTAAGCAAAGTAGACATAACACAAGCCTACTTTCATGTAAATATAATAAAATCACAGAGGCGCTTCCTACGCCTTGTATACAACGGAGAATTGTTGGAGTGGACTTGCTTGCCATTCGGACTAAACACGGCTCCCAAAACTTTCTCAATGCTGACAAATTGGGTAGCACAAGTTCTAAGAGAAAGGTGGAATATAAGAATAATAGTTTATCTCGACGATTTTCTCATAGCAAATCAAAGCGCACATACACTTCGGGAACATGTCAAAATTACAGTACAGTTACTACAGACCCTTGGTTGGCAAATAAATTTCGAGAAATCGATTCTTTGGCCACAAAAATCGATAACTTATTTAGGAATAGTATGGAAACCCTGGGAAAATCTGAAAATTCTTCCAAAGGAAAAGTCCGATGTAATAATCGCAAACATAAATCACGTGTTAAAAGAAAGAAGATCCACTCTAAAAAAGCTACAAAAAATAGTAGGTCTTCTAAATTTTGCGAGCTTTGTGGTTCCACGAGGACGATTGAATCATCGATACCTGTTGCTGTTCAAAAACACAATTCCGGATCCATCATCAAAAAATTACCCGTTACCGTTGAAGGTAATCGAAGAACTAGTTTGGTGGACTCAGAATTGTCGACTGCCTACTCCACTTCATTACCCTACGGCAAAAAAATTTTTAGTAACAGATGCCTCAGACCACGCCTGGGGAGCACTACTGAACAATCAGGCTCTATGGGGTTCATGGTCTCAAGAGGAACAGGCACTACATTCCAATCAGAAAGAAATGTTGGCCATACTACATGCCCTCCAGAATCAAGCTCATCACATACACAACAGTTCCATCTTAATTCAATGCGACAACAAGACAGCTGTCGCTCATTTACGGAGGGAAGGGGGGACGAAGTCGTTACCTCTATTGAATATAACATTCAGAGTTCTAGAGTTACTAGATCAACATCAAATTCACTACAGAATACAATATATACCCGGCAAATACAACGGTCATGCAGATCACTTATCACGTCATCTCCACCCGCCGGAGTGGCACTTACGCCCAGTTTGCGTAGAAAAAGTGTTTGCGAAGTGGGGTACCCCGGTAATCGACCTTTTCGCTTCAGAGAAGGCTCATGTAGTCCAGAATTATGTAACGCGAGACATGATGGACCCCCAAGCTCTTTTTTACGATGCATTCAGCATCCCGTGGAACTTCCAACTTGCATGGGTATTCCCGCCACCATTTCTAATCCCGAGAGTCTTGTCTCACCTGAACCAGGCGATGGGAATATTTTTGATAGTAGTACCCCGGTGGGAGAAAGTCTTTTGGCGGGCGGATCTCAGATCCCGAGCGCTTGCAGCACCTATAACTCTAAGGCATCTAAAGAAGTTTCTCATCGACACTTCAACAGGCCTTGCACCTCCAAAAGTCGAGGAGATAGTTCTCGAAGTCTGGAAATGTGGGGGTGGTCAGAGGCGACAGAAACTTGGAATTCTAAACAGTTATCATTGCTTAAAAATTCCTGGCGAAAATCTACTCTAAAAACTTATGAATCAGCGTGGAAACGTTGGTGCTTATGGTCTAGAAGTAAAAATATTAATACTATTCACCCCACTGGTTCAGAGTTGGCACAATTTTTGGCAGATTTACACTTAAATCACAAATTATCTTATAATACAATCCTGTTACATAAATCAGTAGTGTCAACTTTATGTAACGCTGAAACTTCAAGTCTCTTAAGCAGCCACGCTCTTGTAAAGCATATCCTAAAAGCCATTGCATTAAAAAATCCAAAGATTTCCAAACCCCCGGTCTGGAATGTTAGTGATTTAACTTCTTACTTAGTTAATTATTCAGTAGATTTAAAAAATCAATTTCAAGTATCTCGTCATACTGCTGTTATATTACTGTTATGTTCAGGAAGACGTGTACATGATCTAACATTACTTAGAGTTGATGATAAGCATTGTATAAAATCTGATGATTATATTATATTTTGGCCACAGTTCGGTTCAAAAACTGATAGGAGTGATTATAGACAATCTGGCTGGAAATTACTAGTAAATAAAAATAATAATAACCTTAACCCTCTTTTTTGGATTAATAAATCTATTACGTTGTTGAATGATAGACGTAATGCAGCAAAAACCAAGAATTTGTTTGTAACAATAAGAGGTTTAGCTAAACCTGCCTCGCCTACGGTTATAGCAGGTTGGATAAAAACGTTATTTAAAGAAGCCGGCATATCTGCTACTCCTGGTAGTATTCGATCGGCAGTTGCATCCAAAAGTTGGTGGGAAAATCATTCCCTCGATGAAATATTGGCTCGTGGAAATTGGCAATCAGCAAATACTTTTAAAAATTATTATAGACGTGAAGTGATGGAAAGTAATAACTTAGAAAGTGTAACTCAATTGTTCAATTCAATAAATTAACGATTGTTAATATCAATGAGTATATTGATTTGATTTCGCATTTAATATTATGTAATAACGATTTTGAGTTTTTTATTATTCATTATTATTTGTAAAGAAGGTTAATTGATTTAGAAATAAACAAGTGTTATTGGTTACAAAAAAGTTTTATTTTAATCACATTGGCGTAATAATATAATAGATACATAATCTAATATGTGGCGTCACCAGGCGAAAACAAACAGGCTCTCAATATAAAAGCTTCCAGTTAGGTCAATATTTTAATAGCAGCGTTTTACCTGAAATAAAACGCATATTAAAATACTTACCTAACTGGAAGCTTTAAGTAATTCCTGCCTGGTGATATATTGAGCCAATGAGCTAGAGTCGCGCTCAGCGATTTACGAAACTTCCCGAGCCCGACACCGCCAGGTGGCGCCACAAAGCCAAACCTGACGTCAATAAAAGTACGAAAACTGGTATAAAATCGACGGAAACGGAAATGCTACTCTCAATATAAAAGCTTCCAGTTAGGTAAGTATTTTAATATGCGTTTTATTTCAGGTAAAACGCTGCTAATTATTACTGTTTGAAATGACTCAACAACCGATTCGAAATGAAGATTCTTGATAAGAAGAGTCGGCAAGAAACTCCAAAGTTTCTAACGTCAGACTACGACTGAAAATTTCTCAACAGCCAAAAAAACTCATTTTCATTTCTGAATCCACCAAGACAATCAAAAATGAAGAAAATTTCAACATTCTATTATGCTCCACAAGTAAGCTATGAGCGTTTGTAGACAATTTTTTTTTGTAAATAAAGATATAATGAAGTTTTGAAAGCAGGATTTACTTTGTTTAATTACATCAAAAAAATTAGAAAGTAAAAGAACATTACCTACTTGCATTTTAACACATTACAACTAAATTAGCAATTATTATGTTAATTCGTTTTGAAACAAAATCTAACATATGAGTAGTTCTAAACATAAACAATAGTTATTGAATGATCTTGTTATATAAGCTTACTTGCTACTTGATTTTATACATACTTAAGTGCAATAGTCTATGCTTTAATGAAACCTGAAAATGCACAATGACATGGTAAAGGTAATACGATACGTTGCGGTAAATCCAACGATGGTATTAGTATGGGAAAATGTAGGTATACCCAAATTCCAGAGACTCACTTGCTTGGTAACCATTATATACTATATACTCGGGTTAAAGTTTAATTAGTTGGGCACTGTGGAGTATATTTGACAGTAATGTGAGACAAATGGTACTGATCCTTCTGTATCCAAAGTTGTGGGTTGAATTATCACTACTAGAGTCGAGTGCTTGGGTGTTCCAGTATCCTAATAGAGTTGTTTTTGATGCTTCTACTTAAATTTTGGTCTTACTTGCCTAAGTTCTTGCATAAGTTGAAGCATCGAACACTATGATGGTAAGGCATTGAGATGTATGGCATAATTTAAAAAACAAAACCTGCCCTACCAGTCCGGAGGGCAGGTTTGGTTTTGGTTTTGGTACCCGTTTCAAAAGTGCTTCTAAACTAAGCTTACTTGAAAAAAACTACTTTTAATTTTGATTTTGAAAAAATATTTTATTTTCTTTCTTTGTCTGTGTCAATAATCAAATTACATAACGTTACCTAAGTACAGATGTTATTGCCAAGTAATATCATGTGTAATTCCTTAAAAGTTTTTTATATGTAACCCATTTAAGCTTCGGTGTATTTTATATCATCACATCGAAGACATTTCCCTTAACTAGAATAATCCCTCATTCGCACGATAGTTTTTTGAACGGACTTTAAAGCGTTTAAATATAGTGTGAAGTTAAATGCAACACTGATCGAAAAAAAGCGTTGTGTTTTAAAAACGCTGTCGTATGAAGACACATACGACTACTTGGGAATGCATTTGTTGTATTTGAATGCTTTTTTAACGTCCATTAAAAAGCTCTCGTGCGAATGAGGGCTTAGCCTAAGTACCTTACATAAAGCATTTTCAAAATCTCACCTGAAACCTCAACGAAATACTCATGTTGCGTTCTGTGTGCTTGTTTCTACTTTATCATCCAATTCGCTTTTCTGTAACAAAAAAAAAGAATTTTAACTTATTTGTACGAGTATCATCATCGTCATCAGCCTATTTTAACCCACAACAGAGCCAGACTTCTATATAGAAGAGGATGTATGGAGCTTAGACCCACAATGCTGCTCCAATGTGGATTGGCGGGCTTAGGGTGATAAATTGAGGATGGCAAAATTATTAACGACCACTATCAGATGTTACTGATAATAATAATACCACCTACTGACTCCAGGATGAGTTATTTGTAAAACAAAACCTCACTACTTCATAGTCCGACTTAAGACTCGAGCCCAGGACCTCGTGATTCGAAAACCCATAGGTTAACTACTGGACCAACGACTCAGTTTACTTTGTTATACAAGCTGATCATTTAGCTTTAAAAAAAACTAGAGCACGCCTCAAACTGATTAAACGTCGTTCATTGATATACCGAAAAAGATAAGTAAAAATAAATAGCAACAAGTAGATGAAATTAAAAACCTGAAATCGTAAAGACCTTAACGCGTCCAAATAGTAACGTGCTTTCAACACCTTCCAAGTACGTATTAGAACGTGTCTGCGACAGTCAGACATACCTCATTTTATGAAGGTTTAAAATTTGAATAGCAAAGTCAGAAATTACTGCCAGTCTCACCATACGTGGTCAAGTATTGTAGTCAATTATGAAGTTCGGACGTTGGTGGTTTTGAAAGGCAGTAGGTTTTTAGGATCCAGATCTTAAATAGGATACTTGACTCATATCAGATTTAATATAAACAATATTAATTCGTATATTCCATGGAATAAAGGTCGGAAATATATCGATATTAATTAATAAAAGTTAAAGATTTCATAGGAAATTTAATTTTAAAATTATGTAATTTACGAACTTTTCCAAACGTCAAAAATGCCGTCGTCCATTTTGTGACGTCACAAAGTTACTTGATGCACTAAATAAATAAACATAAAACTAATTAATAACTAATAATTTTGTCAAACACTCCGTTTGGTGAAGGTTTAGTGTTACCGTGAATCAGTTAAAATATAGACCATCATGACCGACAGCGTTTTGGCTCGTATTGTCAAATAAATATTTAAAAATTAAATTTTTTATGTATTCATGCCTAAATAAAATTGAATAGTTGTTTTTCAATCAAATAGAAAGCTAATGAACAATTTAAAACGCTTTAAAAAAAAGTGTCAACTAGTCTATTGTATTGCCATACTAGCCTTTTACGAACGATATAAGACTAGTTGCAGCTAAAAGAAACGGCTACAAATAGGAAGGATTTTCACGTTATCACGATTGACATAGATACCGGCAAAGACGTACCGCCAAGCGATTTAGCGTTCCGGTACGATGCCGTGTAGAAACCGAAACGGGTGTGGATTTTCATCCTCCTCCTAACAAGTTAGCCCGCTTCCATCTTAGACTGCATCATCACTTACCATCAGATGAGATTGTAGCCAAGGGCTAACTGGTAAAAAAAAAAAAAAAAATTGACCGCCAAACTTCGGTTTGACGATGTCACATAATGACTATGATTTACCTATTGGTAGAAGTATAGGCTGACAAACTTATAAAATGAGGTATATCTGGCTAACGCAGGTTCCCAGTCCATATCTTAATAAAGAACAAAACGATCTGATCTATAGTAGCTAATATTACACGTTATACGACAACATTGTGAAATGAGTGAGAAAGGTGAACCAGTAAGTAATCTCAGTCCATCACGATGTTTCACGTAAATAGAGCCTGATATTTCATTACAATAAATGCTATGCGTACAGATATCATCTCATGATGTTGTAATAGCTGTACTATCGCAACTTTTCCGCATCGCTTGTTGATAATTTGAGCTAATAACTTAGCGGGGGCAGGCTTTGATATGGTTACACGATCGCCTCGTAATTTCATTTGCTCTTTGGTTACTTGTTTTTGATTAATTTGTTGATGTCATATAGAACCTCATTAGACCTGTGGTAAGCCTATGTGGTTTGGGATGTTGAGTTCCTGGGTTCAAATCCTGGGTCGAGTTTTTTTTTTTTTTTTATTCTTTACAAGTTAGCCCTTGACTACAATCTCACCTGATGGTAAGTGATGATGCAGTCTAAGATGGAAACGGGCTAACTTGTTAGGAGGAGGATGAAAATCCATACTCCTTTCGGTTTCTACACGACATCGTACCGGAACGCTAAATCGCTTGGCGGTACGTCTTTGTCGGTAGGGTGGTAACTAGCCACGGCCTAAGGCTCCCACCATCCAGACCTAAACCAATTAAGAAAACCTCAATCGGCCCAGCGGGGGATCGAACCCAGGACCTCTGTCTTGTAAATCCACCGCGCATACCACTGCCGCGCGCGTGCCATGAGGTCCAGATTGTGCGCCAGATTTTCCTTTAGAAATTCTCAACCTGGAGTTGGGAAGTTGGTGGTGTTACTGCCCCGTGCGTTGTGGAGCATGTTAAGCCGTCGGTCCAATTTACTAACTTTGACGTATGTCAGCTACCTGATATATACCTATAACTAACGCATTATTCGTATCCGTAAAGCCCATTGTTAACAAAAATCACAATGTCATCATGGCAATGTCATCTACCTCCTTTATAATATCAACGAAGGGTCGTCTGTAGGCACCGGTTGACATTTTTTACCTAAAATCTGAATTTTGATCTCTTAGCAATAAATAAATAGTGAATACGAAGTCCCGTAACTTGAGAATTACCTACTTACAAAGATTTTGTTGGTAAATTTCGTATATGTCCACTAACATACGTCAAACTTAGTGAATTGTCGTGATGGCCATAGTGACCGTGACACCAGGACGCCCCCCGTGGAGGAGTTCGTCCGAGGTCTAGCGCGCCGAATGCTCGCGCGAGCGGATAACGGACCGCACATTCATCTACATGGTATAGCACCGCACTGCGAAAGACCACCAAATGGGCGTCCTCTACCTCGTGAGCTTCTACAAATGGCCATCTCAGAAGACGTAGGCACCGGAGGCAGCGGAGACGACGATATAAATGACGCAAGCACCAGACAAGACATCGCCGCGCTGAAGGACAGTAATAAATAAAAAATTCAACTCATAGGCCAAGATGCCTCAGCCCCGAAAGGAGCTGGAAGAAATCACCGGGGGAGCAAGTTCCCCTGCGTCTTACTCGGGCAAGGAGGCAAAGCCTCGAGGCCCGTACCCCCTCACCCGACACTCTCGGGAGGAGACGACCCCCTCACATGGCCATAGTCTTAAACATCTCATTGATAGTAAAAGAGTCTAACTGTCGTTAAGTCGACTGGTCGATGCACAATCAAAACAAATATTAGACCTTCATAAAGCTTAACTGACCTTTAAAATTAGAAAGAAATGTCGAAATCGGATTAGGTTTGTCGGGCAGTGCATACGTAGGTAGTCAGTCTGATTGTAGCTTAGGATAATCCTCGTATTATAACTTTTCAAATGTTAATGATCAATTAAATAATTACATGCAAAGTTGTGTACACCAGATACTATCGATATAAATGTCCTGCAGTGACTTATTGCACTTTAAGGGATAATTTACATCGTAAATACTATATCCTGCTTTGAAACACCTGGTTAATTGATATAATTAGTTCGCACCATTTATGTACTTACAAAAATGCGTGAGCTACATTCCCTTCATGTTAAAGACTACTAGCGTAACCTACTCGCCTTTCAGAGTTTCCGTTATCTTACATGTTTATTGAAACTATAATGATCATTCTTTCTTGCCCATAAAACAAGAAAGAATGATTATTACGATAGTCTGTGGCAGCCAGACCCTCGTAATTTTTTTTAAAGGTGAGGGTTTGGAAGCCCTTGCTCTCTAGTGTAGGTATCCAGATGTGTTAGGCGCATGTGCTGACAAAATTTCAGTTTTTATATAATGGCAAAGGTTTGGCCGTGACAGGCTCTTAGACACAACAAGAAAAGATCATCACTCATATTGTACTCAGAAGTATATAATGTACGTACCTAAGCCATGCGACAAGTTTCACAAGTAATTAATTTCAGAAGCCTGCATACTCGAATACACTGATTGAAATGAGAACGAAATAACAAGGTTTTCATAATTACGACCACTATCAGTATCATAATTACAATCATAATGGTTTTATGATTTTGCGCTGTTGCTATAAGTGTTTTATTTTGACATGGATATTCGTATGTATGATTAAAATAGTAGATAAAAATTATGAGAAACACTGTTCCTTCTGAAATGTAAATTAATTTTGTAGCAGCAATGAATAGTTTAAAGCTTGCGTAAATAAATTATTTCATTTAAAATTAATCTTAATTCGTGTAATGTTTTAAGTATGATATGAAATAACGAAATAGCAGTGAGAGGTGAAATCGTGATGTTACACAAATAGAGTTTTGACTGAATCGTCAAGTTGGAAGACAAGTTGAAAATGGTAATACTATACAAGAAAATGGATAAATTATTCTGTATTTAATATTTTATTAAAGTATTCTGTGTAACAGACGTTTTGATTGTAAAACTGAACAGTGAATGAATAATATGCTTGCGGCATGAACCTTCGATGTTAACGTAATATTGCAATACGTTTGCCTTGTTGGTACATTGATTGACTTCGATCGTCCGGGGTTCGGGTCCTAGAGCGGGTTATGAAATACTATTGAGATATTACCCCAAGAATTTTTTTGTAGTCCGGAGTTGGGAATTAGTAGGTAGTTGCTTTAAGCCCAGCAATCTGCATTGGAGTACACTGCTCTGAACTCCATATGCACTCTCCTACTTAGGTATAAGGAGGTCTGACCTACTCGTAGATAAGGGACTATAAAATTAAAGTAAAGCCATTCTATATCTGGCAATATACTTCACATTCACACATCCTACTAATATTATAAACGCGAATGTTTGTTTTGATGTTTGTTACTCTTTTACGCCGCAACTACTTAACCGATTTGGCTGAAATTTAAAACGAAGACAGATAATACCCTGGATTAACACATAGGCTACTTTTCATTCCGGCAAAATCCATGGTCCCTTGATGAGCAAAGAAAACTATGGACTTCCCCAACCAACTGCCTACAGTCCACTATACCTACAATACTAGATTTCGCAAGTCGCTATTCAGTAAAGTTACTTAATATAAACTAAAATATCCAATAATATTAAATAGCTAATACGAAAATATAAATTGATTATGAACTCAATTCTAGCCGGTCTATAACCGCGTGTGATTGCGAATTTACTTTACAACCATGAACTTCAATATGAATCAATTGTTTCATAAAGAATTACGTAAACAGAGTGTTTCATGATCGATCACTAAGGCTGGCTACATACGATTATAATAAATATTTTAGAGGATTTATTTAAAATGGATTAAGGTTTTATTATGAATAGTTTTAGAATATAAATTGTCGGTAGTATTCAGGTAGTTAATTTGAATAGTTTTAATATTGTACATAATTTTGTAATTTTGAAGCCTGCCTGAATAACAAAATAAATTTGAGTGAGTATTACTTTTCGCTTTTTTACTTGATAAAAACGCAGATTTAATCAAAATATTAGTTCTCTATCTTTTTTTCTATTTTTTTTTTCAGTGATTTTCCCGAGTTACATTGCGAGCTAGAATCAATTCTGGTATTTATATTCTAAAATTCTAATGGTTACAGGTAACAGGCTATTTACTGGGGCTACTTAATATTATTATATATCTAGTTGATATCATTATAGGCGTTAATTTGTTCAAATAAGCGCATTATCACTATCTGCATCATTATCGGTTACTAACGGACGCCAGCGACGTCATCCATCCTTACACCTCCTTAGTCCGGCCCTGTCGCAAAATCCATTCTAAGCGGACATTTACTAACTATACACAAAATCCCTGACAAATTTCGTCTTTGCACATCAAGTGGTTTCGATATTTTATGATTCACCTTTCGCTTTGATATCGGTATTTGAAGAAAGATAGGTAGCTTTCAAAAGCCTGTTAGCCGTTGCATACAAAAACAAGTTCACGATCACGTAAATACGTAAAGTACCTATTGCAACCGCATTCAATTATAATTTCTCTATCTTTGAGTAGCTTAATAGGTTCAGTAACATTTGTGGTCGTCGATACTTATGATATTTTATAAGAAGAATTATCTTTATGATTGCGATTTATTTGCGGTTTATTTTATTTCAAAACTCATAACCCGTTACTTGTGGTATATGGAGAATTCTGAATAGCTCAAAAAGTTCTTAACCTTGAATGTTGAACCTAATGTTGAATTCGATTCTATTTTTTAAATTCTAAGGTTAAGATTATCAAAGTTTTGATTACAATTTGTTAATTTATTGTTTCAGCTCTGATAACGTTTTGACCATCAAATTCATATCGCTGTGAAAACGTTAACAATACAGGGCCTGTAGCCATGTGGCACGTCAATTCTCTTTCTACCAGGGCTAACGCTTCGAAAACTAACAAAAATGTACGACAATGACAGATCCGATAGCCGACTTGATCACGTGACCTGTCGATAACAAATGTTATTCACATACATTTTTTTTAATTTTCGAAGCATTTCTGATTGTAGAAAGAGAATCGATGACATGGCAACAAGCCCTGTACTAATTGGAAACATCATCATGATTCCATGAAGATCATAAAACCATACCGTAAAGTGCATCTTCAAATGATCGACAACTTATAGGTACCTATATCATACTATCCTATATCACTTACCATATATAATGATATAAATTAACCGTTAAAAACATGAATAGTTTAAAAAACTAAAATACAAGCTTGATACCATAGGAGTGCATTTCAAATAGCCTGTCCGCCATCTTGGACGTCCGCCATATTGGATTGAAGTCACGTGACTATTTTTTTCGTATTCCTGACAGCAAACCCTTTCATTTGATATCCATATCATGGGGTGAATTTCAAACAGCCAGTCTACCATCTTGGGGAGCTCGCCATATTGGATTTGTGATGACGTTTCTTAGCTATGTCATGTGCAAAATTTCATCCTAATTGGAGACCGGGAAGTGGGTCAAATTATAATTCCAAGATTTTCTTACAGTCCACTGCAGGACAAAGGCCTTTTGTAGGGACTTCCAAACATCACGATACTGCGCCACCTGCATCCAGCGAATCCCTGCGACTCGCTTGATGTCGTCAGTCCACCTGGTGGGGGGTTGGCTAACACTGCGCTTACTTACATACATAGTTACAAATAAAGCTAATATAAGCTATCAATAAAAGAAAAATAACATATCAATCAAAAAAGAAAACTTTGAAGACAAAACTAACAAGCTTAATTAGTTGCATACATTCTCTTAGCAATGCCAAAGCACTGCAATAAATCACAATGACTCGTCTTCTGTGTAACGGCTTGAGCAATCCTTTCTGCTGCCAATTCCTTTTATTTACAGCGCGTGTTGTCTGCTCGTCACAGCGGTTCACGATGTCGTGACGCGAATACAAAGGTGCCCACATTCGGTGTCTTCTTTACGAATAACTAGAACATTATTAGAGCTTCGTCAAAGAGATCAAATGTACTTTGTAGATCCGTTTTAAAGTAGTCCATTTGTATTTCATTTTTATCGATTAAAGTAATAATATTTACAAATAATAAAAAAATATGTACTTGAAGGAATACTTCAACGACATCTAAAAAGTAGCATCACAGAATCCTCAAGTTGTACCAGGAAGCCCAACACTATAAGTGCTTTTCGAGATATGAGCACATTTGCGTTTTCAGAATTTCCTCCTTTGGCCAATTTCTGATTTATTGTATTGGCACCGAAGATAAACAGAATATAGAGTCCAACGCACACTCAGAGAGTGATTCAATTCAGCTTTTAACATTTGTCAAAAAAAATTTAAACAGAGCAAAATTAACTGGTACGTCGACTAGTCACTGTTTATGATTTTGTTACATGAATCCTCAAAAATGTAGACTGTAGTGTTTAGTAATTTAGGTTTCGTGTATATAGATAGGTAGATACGAGAATTTACCCAAGGTACATTACTCGTTAGGATCTGTTCATCATGCCGAGTGACCCGTGGTAAATTTTGGAAAAAGAGTATACTAGGTATATTCAAGGCAAACATGCTTTAAACTTTAAATTACCTATCTTCTTTTTGTTTTTAGGATGTACTTCGTGAGTGAGTTTGGTATATAATGATAATAATAATCAATCGTGTAATAAATAAATATTACATAAGGAATTTATTTAAACAAATAAACACTGCGACACGTAAACTACCTTATTAGTAAAATATGTCAAAGTTATTAAAAAAAATAACAAATACGGCGAGAAAAGGGCACTTGTTATGTACATTCATGAATAAAACGCAATATTGTATCAACCGTGTACCGTCATACACTTGGTATTTGTAATAATAAATCATAAGAGCATTTACATCTCCGCGATGCCTGTCAGAATATTCAACACGAGCGTTTATATGAAAACACAATCCAATTCCATTAACAACTGGCATTTCATTAAACGATCTCAGAAATTTTAAGCATGATTCAACAAATAACATTGAACTATGAAACTGACCACACTGCAACTTAAAATGCATTTTTATGTTAAGTGCGGATGTTTTATTTTAAATTGGTTATAGTAGTTAGTAGTTGGCTTCAAATCACGAGGTCCCGGATTCGAGTCCTAGGTCGGACTATAATGCTGAACCCTTCTTTACTACGGGAAATTTCGTTGTTTTCACTTTTACGCAAAATTACGGAAGCGATTTTCATAAAAATTAAATGAGTCCAATCTGAAACTATAGTTTGTCAAAAAAAAAGAATTTTCAAAATTTGTTAAAATTTGACGTAGTTATGTACAAACAAAAAAAAACATACACGTCAAATTGAGAACCTCCTCCTTTTTTAAGTTGGTTAAAAATAATATTACGCGCTTGATATTATTCAAAAGTTTCTAATTTATCCAAATATTAGGGAAGAACACACTTAACAACAAAGATAACCATGCCATCTCCTTTAATTTCAGGTTCAAGCCCTGGATCTCTATGACATACAGAGCATTTCTAGCTTCGCTTTGCACCAACGAAGTAGCCAAAAAGTATACACGGTAGGTGTTAATCAATCACAAATGAACAAAATACATCATAATGACACGAACAAATTAGCTTAACCGTATTCAGAACTGTGTAATCAATCAATCATACTATGAGCGGCAAATGTTAGAGCAAATACCATGTGTAAAGCAAGCGGATATCAATACTTAATAGATAATGCTCTTTGGAAGATTCAAACAACCGAAAGTAACTTCCTTATAGAAAGACACAATCTATGGTTGTCAAAAATGATTTAATGTTTTTTGTCTCTTAAATAACATATCGGAAACTACTTGTTATGAAAAACAATCGAATCGAAATTAAAGTACATGTTGTGTAGAATGAGAGCCTGTGGCTAGACTTTCGTTTGATTTTAATCAATCCTTAGCTTTAGTAAACCCGTGCTCCTACCCTAAGTGTAAGTATAGTGGCAACTACAAAGGTCAATAAAAACATCATGATGGCTTTGGGTATGCATACTTCTTGTATACTTTTTCTTAGTTAAAATTAATATTCAAACTACCTACTAATGTATTTATTAATAATTTAAATTTAGTGTATTTTTTTAAAACAGCTTAACATCTCGAAGAGGCTGTCCACCACCTATCTTCAGAGGATCCTCGAGTACTTCGGCCACATTGCCAGGAGAGAAGGAGATAACTTAGAGAAACTAGTGATCACTGGCAAAGTGGAAGAAAATAGATCTCGAGGACGTAGCTCGATGCGTTGGTCCGACCAAATCCGCGCCACTCTCGAAAGTACACGAGGCTCTGCAAGTCGCGAAAAGCTGAGCCACATGGCGCGACATCGTGAAGAAACAAGCTTGTGATAGAGGTCACGACCCTCAGTAATGAGGAATACGACGCAAGGAGTTCTGCTCCAAGATATTATTTATGTCTATACAAAATTTTACCCAAATCGGTTTAGCAGTTTAGCCGTGAAAAGGTAACAGACAGAGAGACTTACTTTCGCATTTATAATATTAGTATAGATGGAGTCTCTTAAGTTTGACTAATGTTATACGAACCGTTATGTGTATATGTCACCGTTAGATTGTAAAATTAGTTAGTTTATAATGTCACTCGTGATATTATAATCTACCTTCATATTGTGAACTGAAAATACTTATTTCAATTTAACGTGTTATTTTTCTGTATATTATAATCTATCTAATCTATCACGAGTGAGATTATAAACTAACGTATTTTACAATTTAACGGTAACATATACACAAGTTGAATCTGATTGATATAAACAGCAACACCTACACAATTAATGCATATTATTACTCAATTACCTACTGGGCTATTATGCGTGCCCTTTCTTGTATCTAGTACAACTTAACATTACAAATACAAAGTTGCACAGAGATTCTAAACGAATTCACAGTATACCTACAGCTTGAAAAATTCTCATAGTGAAAATTTCTCTTTTTCTTATTATTTTTATTTAATATTATTTTATTTTTTCATAGAAATATTCGTAATTACATCATATTCTTAACAATGCAACAAAACCAATAAAATGTTGTTAAATAATAAATCTATGACTAATCGTTTACTACTAGTATAGCTTTGCAGTGAAGCTTGGATATTTTCCTAGATAAACAAGGAAGTATCATATTATAGCCAAGATGTGCCCTTTCTCTGATTGTTAACTGGTTTTTTCTTATGTCATAACGTCAATGATAATATGTTTTATTATGTAACTGTAGACGCTATGCAATGTAGAAGCCGATTAAAAATAAATAGTTTTTTTCAGAATCTTTAAACTAAATCTGAATCATCAAAAAGATTCTAAAGAAACTACAAATTTGTATATTGTAAAGTATCTACATTAAGTCATCATCAACCCATATTCAGCTCACTGCTAAGCTCGAGTCTCCTCTCAGAATGAGAGGCGTTAGGCCAATAGTCCACCACGCTGGCCCAATGCGGATTAGCAGACTTCATACACGAAGAGAGTTAAGAAAATTCTCTGGTATGCAGATTTCCTCACGATGTTTTTTCTTCACCGTTTTAGACACGTGATATTTAATTTCTTAAATCTACATTTACGCTTATCTATAGTTTATATGAATACGAATATGTCACTAGACAAAAATAATATGTGTGAAATATTGAAATTTTTAATTAATTTAATAAAGTAAAGTAAGTACTACCTTCTTCCTTCAAAACGAAGTAGACTATGTCCTTCGCCTCGTGAATAACAATCCGGTATAGTGATTTCAATGAAATATTTTATAGTGATTGATAGCCTAGACCAAATACGACATTTCAGAGTATACGTGGCCTATATTTCCTCCCACGTTTTGATTGCACATCATTAATTTCCTTCAAAGAGCAGCTGACTAGTTTTATTTCAGTAGATATCCTAATGTTTGTTCACATGTTCACGGTATTATGTTTAATTAGCGAATACCAGCGACTTCGTCCGCGTGAAATTAGGGTTTCTACATTTTTTTCAAAATAACAGCCAAATCCAGTAGTTTTTGCGATCATACTATCATTACAATCAGTTTTTAGCAAATCTCGCAGGAACCATGGTTTCTTTCGGGACTTACTTAGAGGGGAAGCGTGCTTACTTATAGTAGGGGAGCCCGGGATGCTAAATTTGTAGTTACTAAAGCGCCATGGGGACCGATTGCTTGAGTATTTCTGAAGTTTGTTTTTTTTTTTGCCCTAAACGTACCTACCCAACAAAATTAGTCTCCTACTTGGTGGAGGTACTCAACAACATACAAGGTATGGTCCCTTATGTTTATCTGCCGCGCTCGAGTAACTCCAAAAATCCCCTCTTCGGCTCCCTTACTATTAGAAGAAATCCTGCTTCCTCATCTTATACTGCATCGTCAGTAAACATCAGGTGAGATGGTTAGTCATTGAAAAACAAAAATGTAATTTAGTATTCATTCAAATTGTAGTACTCATTGTTAGTTAAAGTAGACTTGCCCGTTTGATTTTCTTTTTATTCTTAAAAAAATTCTAAACAACTTCTATTTTGTTAGTGATACCTGCACTGTCGGGCAAACACCGAGAACAGTGTGCCTAGTGGGAGTTTCCAATATTTTCATACTATTACTATTACGTTGACGTAAACGCAAATTTATATGGAATTGAAACAGTTGTGCAGTAGTGCCACTAGATGGCGCTGTTTCAATTCCTTAGAAATTCGCGTTTACGTTACGTGACAGTAACAGTATCAAACTGCCACTAGGCCCTCAGTACCCGTGAGTGTCAGTTTTGCAATTATATCATTGGAAGGTACGAATACTTGTATACCATTGACATGTTGTCGCTTAGTGGGCTCGTGAAGGCTACCTACGCAATTATGCTAAATCGTGGTCATGCCATCATTAGGAAAATTATTTATGATGCCCTCAGCCGGCATCCGTTATTAACATCTATTACAGCTAAACAATACATTAACACACGTAATGTTTACCTTAGTATTTGTGTTTAACTTAACATTTTTAACGTTCAGTGTCATTTGCTGATTTGATCAAATTGCATTTCTAATTAGGTTTGTTCAATAGTCCTATTGAATATACCTAATTTATTCATGTTGCATTTCATCTTAATCGAAGACCAGGAAGTGGGTCAAATTAAGATTCCAAGATTTTCTTACATACATAGTTAGTTACAAGTAAAGCTAATATATGCGTGTTAAAAAACATCTTTACAGAATAGTGCTCCTAAGCTTATTTAGAAAATGTATAATCATAGAATATTTACTCAAGCTAAATACCCAAGTCAGGACATCTTCTTTACGTCATAGTTCATTTTAGAACCCTTTAAGAAGAGAGACTTAAAGTTTCCTACTTGATGAACGGAACTAGTGGAGGCGGCAACCCAAAGCACAATACCCAAGTGTTTCCGCAACCAACCGCCAAAAATGGAGAAACATCGCATCACGCATCGTGACAACCACGGCCCACGACCACTCTGCTAAGAGAGCACAATTACGAAGGTTTTCAAACTTTTCAATAAACTTACTTATAACCTCTTTCGGTTACAGAATAAATGCGATGTCGTTCTAGATTTACTCAAGCTAAGTACCCAAGTCAGGACATCTTCTTTACGTCATAGTTCATTTTAGAACCTCGGAAAGACTTAAGAGTCTCCTACTTGATGAACGGAACTAGTGGAGGCGGCACAATAGTCGAGTGTTTCCGCAACCAACCATTAAGAAGGTCGTCAAACTTTTCAATAAACTTAAGAATGAATGCGGCGTCGTTTGCACCAGCTAATGACATTCACGGAACAAGGTTAGCGATTCGATGCGATGTCTTGGCTTTGCGACGTGGTAATGACATAACTCAACTTGATTTATGAAATATGCGGAGGAGGACCGTGTACATTGTAAATCAATAAGGGATTTTGATAGAAATAACCTATAAATTCTAAATTGTAGTTGATCTAGTCGTACTGCATTCTATTTTATGGACTTGTTCTTATTTTGTGTATACTTGATACTGTATTTGTTAATAGCATTCTAAGTTGTAGACCGTAGGTACTATTACGCTTCGAGCTTTGGAAAACGCCATTATTGCATATTCTGATAGCCATAGAAAAAATACGAAATCTATTTCTGATTATGATCGTTATAAAGAAATCCTCTTTCTTGACCATATCGTGGGACACTCAAATACGCTGATAGTAATAATGATGTAACCCTAACCTCGTACTGTAATTTTGTATTTTTTATTTTTTAAAGCACGTTTGCCAAACATCTTTCATTTTCCCCAATACACCCGTTCTATAGTATGCGCATTATCATCTGAGTCGTCCGGTCATATTTGGACGATTCTGATTGGTCGGTTTCTAATGTAATTGCATTGCGTATTTTTTTTGCTATAAATGTGTTTACTGCAATTAAATAAATACATTCATGTGTTACTCGTTGCGCACTATGGATACTAATATATAATAAATTTGGCAGAAGACGAAGATTCTGATGATGAAGACTCAGATGAAGATTAATTTTATTTAGTTAATAATTATATAATATGAAATATGTATTATATTAAATCAAATATTGTTAATTTTTTTAATTTTGTGAACAAGATACGATAATAAACTTTACTTATCGATAATATGTCTTTCATTGTTACACCCTTCACTAGACGGCTCCATAAGACCCATAAGTGCAAGCGAGATAGATATAGAGAAATGATTTATGGCCCTAAGACTCAGTTGTTAATGCTATTAGTATAGTGTAGTTGACTCATATCGAATTTAATATAAACCATACTAATTTCGTGTAGTAGGTACATGCAAAAAGCGTCCGAATTCTATCGATATCAATTTAAAAAAAAACGTATTTTATATTTTTTTTCCAAAAATATCAAAAGCGCTTTCGACCGTTTTGTGATGTCTCGATGTTGATGTCATACTAATTATTAACTATAGTAATTTTGTCAAACACTCCGTTTAGTTAAGTTTAGTGTCAACGTGACGTCATGAAACAAGTAAAATATGATTAGACCATTATGACCGACAACATTTTGGCTAGTATTGTCAAAAAAATATTTAATAATTAAATTTTTTACGTATTCATGTCTCAAAAAATATAATATTATTTTTTCAATCTAATAGAACGGCAATGAACAACTTAAGACCCTTTTAAAAAAGTTCAACTAGCCTATTAGGCGGAAAACCTGTGCTAGGAGTGAGTACGATAAAAAATAGTCCAACGGACGGGGATCGAACCACGATGATGACCGCTTTACCATGAAACTATCGTGATTGAACTGATACACATAATACTACATTTTAGACGGAACGGAAAAAATAAAGAATGGGCCTAGCAATGTTAGAAGAAAAAGAAGGTATATAGTTTACATAAACCACATTCGATGTTTACAACTGGCATACAAAAAAAAAATTCAGCGGCGTTGTCAATGCGGCGACTGAGCTCAGGTTTGCTAATTAGCATAGTTTTAACGTGTCACATGCGGTCCTTGCTTCACCTGTCTACCTCTTTTTCTTCTAACATCTTTGGGGTCTGGACGCAAATATGTACATACTAGAATAAAAAAGTAAATACGAACTATAACCGATGAAAACCGACGCTGGATTCGATGAGTGACGGAAAAAAGCTTTCTTGGTCTCGCGATTTGCTCAGAGCGTGTAACGCGCGATAAGGAACTTTGTTCCAGTAAGAATAATGTAAACAACCTATTAGAACAAAGTGGCTTACCTGTAAATCAACGTTTAATAAAATTAACCTGTCGTATATTAATTAATTTATAATAGCCACAGTACCTAGTATTATGTTGGTGACATTGCAAAGAAACAGCTTAAAAAGTAAATGTCCGATATTAATATTTAATAATGCCTTTAATCGATGCTAATACAAAGATCTTATCAGAAGTACAACAGGTTGGTATACAACATAAATGTTTTTATTAACCGACTTAAAGACGTAGTGAAAAATTAGGTTACTTAGGAACCCCAAAATGTTAGTTTATTGTTTAGTAAGAAAAATATTTGCTAAGCCAATCTGTGATTAATTTAACAATAGTCAAATATACATAATATTGTAGTTGATTCATATCAAATTTAATATAAACAATATTAATTTATAAAAGTTAAATCATGTATTATTTCAAATTTTCTCAACTTCAAAAACGCTGTCGTCCATTTTGTTTTTTTTTCTCTGTTGTAAAGTACCAATTTGGTACTTCATAAAATTACGATCTAGCCAACGTATATAACTAATTAGTGATTTAACTTTAACCTAAACTTATAATTGATTATTATTATACTAAGATAATGTCCAATGACTTAATCTTAGTCTTTTAAAGTAAGTGTAGTTGACACTATTTAGCCTATTGTTAAAAATTCTGAATCAATATTAAACTGGAAATAAATATTATTTTGAATGGAATTTACAATATTATTTAACGTTTTATCTATTCCTGATTACGAATGTTGTGCCAGCTGAAAATAATTAATTACATATTGTAACGAATGTTTTGAATTTATGACACTAACTGTACATGGCTATATAATCACGATATTTTTTTAATCTGGTAGAATGAACAACTTAAGACGAATTAAAAAAAATTGTCATTTGTCTATTGTTATAAATTCTGCATCAATATTATTTAAATAAAAACTAAACTTGAATGAATGGAATGTACAATATTATTTAACGTTTTATCTATTCCTGATTATGAATGTAGTGCCAGCTGAAAATAAATAAATTGTCATTTGTCTATTGTAACGAATGTTTTGCACTTATGATACTGACTGTACCTCTACATAATCACGCATCGTTATGTTGTATTAAAATGTATGTAGAACTTGTTCTTACCTCTAACAAGGCATTGTTTAACGCAAAACTATTACACGGTAATTGATATCGGTCGAAAAACACGGAAGTCAATGCAAACGAACATCCTTCGTAGAAAAAATAATTAATTATAAGAATTAAACTAAGATCACTTAAATCTAATACATATAAAAAATATGCCCTTGTCTGAAAATTATTGTTTAATACAAAAAAATATATAAATTTTTATGGTATGGTTCGTTATTTCGATAGTATATTCATAATCCTCGGTAGTATAGTGGTAAGTATCCCCGCCTGTCACGCGGGAGACCGGGGTTCGATTCCCCGCCGGGGAGGACTTTTTTTAATGCAGTAAAAATATGATATAAATATAAAATGCTACTTTATTTTTTAAAAAATCATATTGTTTTGAAATTAAAAGATCTTAATGCTGCTAGAAAACGCAGTGTTGGTCGACCCCTCACCAGGTGGACTGATGACATCAAGCGAGTCGCAGGGATTCGCTGGATGCAGGCAGCTCAGGATCGTGAGATTAGGACGTCCCTACAAAAGGCCTATGTCGTGCAGTATGCGTCCATCGGCTGATATGATGATGAGAATAATGAAACGATCTTAGTAAAATCTAATAATTGAGTAACAAAGATCCAAACCCTCACCAGGTGGACTGACGACATCAAGCGTGTCGCAGGGATTCGCTCGATGCAGGCGACTCAGAATCGTGTTATTAGGACGTCCCTACAAAAGCCCTATGTCCATTCAATTGGCTAATGTGATGATGATGATAATGAACAGATCTATGTAAAATCTAATAATAATTAAGAGTGATAGCCCAGTGGATATAACCTCTGCCCCCGATTACGGAGGGTGTGGGTTCGAATCCGGTCCTGGCATACACCTCCAACTTTACAATTGTGTGCATTTTAAGAAATTAAATATCACGTGTTTGAGACACGTGATATTTAATTTCTTAAAAGTGTTTCACGGTGAAGGAAAAACATCGTGAGGAAACCTGCATACCAGAGAATTTTCTTAATTCTCTGCGTGTGTGAAGTCTGCCAATCCGCATTGGGCCAGCGTGGTGGACTATTGACCTAATCTTATTCTGAGAGAAATTCAGCAGTGAGCCGAATATGGGTTGATAATGATGAAACTTTTGCATTTATTCTATAACTAGACTGCATTATATAGATATTTCTCGAGTAGAAGTTCAATGCAAACTATTTTTAGCATCATAATATACTGCTAAATAAATGAACACCCGACCGTATATTATTAGTAACGGATTGTGTGCCGATAACATTTTGTCGTGTAACGTAGATTCGTTACGCAACATCGCCATCGGTCGACCATGACCTCGGCTCTCACTGAGGCGTACAACCGGCTGGGTATACATTTGCATCTTCATCACGCCGCTAAACGAAGTGCTTACATTGTTTTTATTTCGTTTTTGAATGCTTCATTATGGGTAACTAGCGGATGCCCGCGACTTCGTCCGCTTTTAAAGTTCCTTTAATACTTCTTTCTTGAAAATTCCGTTCTTAGCGGACCTCTACTAATTGTAAACTATCTCCCTGCCCAATTTCATCTTTGTTTGTCAAGTGGTTTTTGAGATTTCGTGATGAATGACCTTTCACGTTTATAAATTAAGATTAAGATTATTATGACATACAATCCTCTGCAAAATCCACATAATCCGTATAACAGCCCACTACAGGGCATTCCTTCATAAAGTAGATAGGATATGGAGCTTAGCCCACTATGCTGCTCCAGTGTGGGTCGGTGGGCTTAGTGTGATAATGAACTTTTTTTTTTATTTTCTACAACTTAGCCCTTGACTACAATCTCTCCCTGATGGTAAGGTAAACACCAACCTCCCAACTCCGGACATAAAAAGAAAAGCTCAGTATTTAATAAACCGACACAAGAGTCGAACCCAAGACCTCGTGAATTGAAACCACTGGACTAATAAAGCATTTAAGAGTCAGAGAAGCGAAGTGATCTTCACTGCGCGACTAAATGAAGTGTCTACATTGTTTTTACTTCGTTTTGAATGATTCATTAACGATAAGTGATATTTAATTTCTTAAAATGCACATAACTGAAAAGTTGGAGGTGCATGCCGCGGACTGGATTAGAACCTACGCCCTCCAAATCGAAGGCCGAGTTCATATACTGTTCATATCCCGTCTCTCCATAAACTTTACCCATTTATTATAGATGGAAAAATACTAAAAACTCAAACGTGCGTTTGAAACTTGCGTTTGACGGCCTCCGTGGCGCAGTGGTATACGCGGTGGATTTACAAGACGGAGGTCTTGGGTTCGATCCCCGGCTGGGCCGATTGAGATTTTCTTAATTGACCCAGGTCTGGCTGATGGGAGGCTTTGGCCGTAATTAGTTACCACCCTACCGGCAAAGACGTACCGACGCGCGTAGAGTGTGGATTTTCATCCTCCTCCTAACAAGTTAGCCCGCTTCGATCTTAGATTGCATCATCACTTACTATCAGGTGAGATTGTAGTCAAGGGCTAACGTGTAAAGAATAAAAAAAAAACGAAGAACTTTAACAGAACGGTTGTGTGCTTGTCGATTCTGATTCAGCTTTATGTACACGAGTGTCTGATTAAGTTTAAATTTAGAACGAAACAAAGCGAGGCGCTGATTTAATCTTATCGTGCTGCCTTTTTAATAAAATTCGGATGTCTTCGAATCAGGTTCACCCGATTACGTAGCTTACACAACGATTCGGCAATGGAGGTCGTACGTTACGTGAACCGTACCGCGATTGTTTATTACCGAAAGTCGAAACACGAGGGACGCGTGCAATACCTAATTATAGCTTTCTGGCTCATCACTCTTTAAATCTTTACATGCCTTAAGGTGAATCTACAGCGAATTGCAAAATTTTAAACAGATTATGATTGCGTTCATAAGAAGGCTCAGAGCCAAGCGGGCGATGGAACGAGCCATGCTCGGTGTGCCTCTGCGTGATCGAATCAAAAATGAGGAGATCTGTAGAAGAACTAAAGTCGCCGACATAGCTCAACGAGTCTCAAAGCTGAAGTGGAAATGGGCCGATCGTTCGAGTTCTGTGTTGTCGGTCCAGTGCCTATGGCCTGTGGCTTCGGTTCACGAGGTTTTTGGGATTGCTGGGACTATAGCAAAGTTACACATCAATTCTGTTTCTACAAACGGTAACGTTTCTAAAAATAAAAAATGTTTGGAATATTTATTATCGATAGGTTAGATATTTTTATTATCGATAGGTTATTTTTATTATCGATCGATTATCGGTACAATATTTTTATTATAGATAGTTTTTAAAGCGTTTTCGTTTGTAGATAGAGCATCGATGTGTAACTTGGGTAGAAGCCCTGGTTCGGGCTACGAAATAAGGAGCTTTAGTTTCTCACAAGAAATCCTTTGTATTATTATATAATTTGACAGTGGTCATTACAAAGTCAAACAATATCAGCCTAAGCTCGCCAACCTGCATGGTGGATCTAAGCTCCATATATCTTCTTCGGTAAGGAGTAAGACCTGGCGGTGGCCCTCTAATGGGCCATTAAAGTAGACTGATAATAATGATGAACAAACAAATTATATCCTCGTCTAGGTGCTATCGCTTGAAGTTATGATATTTACTACATCGCGTGCGAAAAATTGTGTGAACCATGATTATAGAATAATTTCATAAGTGGGTTTTATCTAACTCCATGTATGTCAGGAGAAATTCTGTTATTCAGTAATTTACACAATCATTTATACAATTTTGAGACAATATATGCGTGACTAATAAAGCTATACGTATACCAACACAATGAAAATTAACTGCCAATTTAATTTAAATCTTTTTTGTGTTGCTAAAGTATTCCTGTCTTTTGAAATTTTCTTAATTTTATTTATTCAAACAAAAGCATATTGAAATACAGGCCAACCAAAAACAAAAACCTCGATGTTGCTGTAAAAATAGGGAATTTCTTCTACTAATCGGTTTCACAACCGACCCTTAATACGTTAGTAGAAAGTTATAACGTCACAACGTACAAATTTAACAATATTGGTATAAATCTTTTTTTTTTTTTATTCTTTACAAGTTAGCCCTTGACTACAATCTCACCTGATGGTAAGTGATGATGCAGTCTAAGATGGAAGCGGGCTAACTTTTTAGGAGGAGGATGAAAATCCACACCCCTTTCGGTTTCTACACGGCATCGTACCGGAACGCTAAATCGCTTGGCGGTACGTTTTTGCCGGTAGGGTGGTAACTAGCCACGGCCGAAGCCTCCCACCAGCCAGACTTGGACAAATTAATAAAATCTCAATCTGCCCAGCCGGGGATCGAACCCAGGACCTCCGTCTTGTAAATCCACCGCGCATACCACTGCGCCACGGAGGCCATAATCTAAGTAAGTATATCTATTCTATGCAGATTTAATTTTTTAGTATATTTATTTTTTAGTTTATACTGTCGTTAATAGTTGTATTTCATATTTATTTATTCTTTTACTTCATTGGTTTAAAACGGCACGGTATAAAAAGGTTTCATTAAAACTAGTTGTTCCTCACAACTTCACGCTCAATTAATCTGTTAAAAATTATCACGACAACACAAAATTAATAACAACTCCAACGAGATTTTAATAACAGCGTTCAATGAATCGGTAATCCATACATTATAATGTTTTACGATTACCTAATAACCTCATAATACTCGTAGATTTAACGCTAACCAAAAGGTCTTATGAAAAGTTGTTAGGAAATTTATGATAGACTCAATTACAGCAGTTTAATATTTCACAGTTGCTTGTAAACCAGCTGTATTAAATTTTGTGCATACTCGTGTCTTCCGAAACACATCACGACACTCTTGAGATCAAATCCACTGCTTACGAAACCTTTAATTTGTAATATACTCCTTTATATGTGCCTCGAAGAATACGTAAAGCCGTTAGTCCCGGTCATTATCATTAGCTTCCATTAGCGGCCGTTAACTTAAAATTATCACCTTAATACCGCCAACCCTCACTGGAGCAGAGTGGTGGGTCTAACTTCCATATCATCACTCTTTTATGGGTCAAGGCTTTAGGCTAGAACATATAGTGAGCCTTTAAAATAGGCTGTTAATGACGATACTCCATTACCTATGTACTTAGCTTTATTGTTTTGGTCCTGAGCTATGTAAGTACAAACAGTACAAAACAAGTAGAGTACTTTTAGAGCAACCATGAATAAATTTTGAATCGCTTAGTGCGTAAAGACTTTTTTTTTTAATCTTTACAAGTTAGCCCTTGACAATTATCTCACCTGATGGTAAGTGATTATGCTATCTAAGATGGAATCGGACTAATTTGTTAGGAGGAGGATGAAAATCCACACCCCTTGCGGTTTGTACACAACATCGTACCGGAACGCTAAATCGCTTAGCAGTACGTCTTTGTCGGTAGCTACGGCTGAAGCCTCCCACCAGCCAAAATTACTCTTTGGTAATCCATGATTAATTTTAAATAAATATTATCTTAATTAAAGCCGATTAAACCTAGGATTTCTGAAGTAATTGCGCCATAAGGGTAGCCAAAATATTGGGATATAAACACAGAACATGGAAAACGCTAAAGGTAACGCTACAAACTATATTTTATTAAGATAAACAGTCGTAAATCGTGTCATAGAAAGCTAGTAAATCTCACAAATAGATAACAATGGAACATTACTGTTACACTGACGGTATCGATCTACATACATACGAGTACACACAATCAAATCAAAAATATTTTTCATCTATTAATAAATACCCATGTAAAAATTGTTTTTTTTTTGGTTAAACAGTTTTGTAACGTAGATAATATGTACTGAAAACAAAAATATAACTCCGTAAGGTAATAAGACAAAACAATGACATCGACATGTGGACATTCTATCTAGCGGACCCGGTCAAGCTTCGCTTTGACTTATGTGCACTTCTTCCCTACCCCTACCTCTACCCCTACCCCACCCCTACGCTAGCCCTACACTACCCCTATCCTACTCCTACCCTACCCTACCATACTCTACCCTACCCCTGCTCTACCTCCACCCTACCCATTATTCTACCCCTACAAACCCCTAACCTACTTCTGAATCTATAGAATAAATGTTAATCATTTGTCAGCATTTCTGAACGCTCGTATAAATGTCAATCATTACATAAACAGTATTTGACAGGATGAACAAAAAAGGTTTGACAGGTACTATACACAGTAACGTTTAAGGAAAATTATTCATCTTTCATAATTATTTTTTATATATTCTATTATCTATTCTTGGCGGAGACAAATCCAAAAAACCATGAAAATCGGTCCAGCAGATCTCGAGTTATAAGTGTTATAACAAACCCGACTTTCTTTTATATATATAGATTTAAGTTAATTATTTTAGTATATAATCATCAGAACTATATGTGTGTACCGAATATCATATCAATCTGTCAACAGGTAAATTTCAATTAGATCCAATAAACAGGGCAAGCTAAATAAAACCGTTTAATAATTCACGGAATAGTTAAATTTGAAAATCAAATATTTACAGTCGTTAAACTTAATAGCTTTTGGTAATAATTGAAAGAAACTTAGACTCTCTCTTAATTGGATAAATAATTGCAAACACGACCCATCTCAAACCTATTACGCCAATCTTACGAAACCAAAATAAAATAGTGATATATTATTATTAGTGCGAATTTCGTCATGTTTTACACAGTTCATATCTTGACTATAAATCTATAAAGAAAGTTTCACTTTTGAATGCGATAACGATAATATCTATTCGTATATTTAAGAGCCCCTTCACACTAGCATTTTCGTTCATTCGTTTCCATTGTCGTGCGTAGACGCCACGACTACTCGATGTTCACGTCTTGTTTAAGTTCTTTACGCGCGTCTATTATGTGCAAGTGTTTTTATAACTCAAGAACGTGAGTTTCGAATTCGACTCTATGTATAGTATTTTATTATAGTCTAAGAGCCTAAAACAGTCAAATTAGACTGAAATTTGAAATAGATAACATACATGCTACTATTTATATAGGAAAAATCTATAATCACGCGGAACTTTTGAAATTAAATTTTAATTTAATTTTAATTTTTAACTAATGTTAAAAATTAAAAATAGATTAAGTAAGTAGAAAGATTGAAACAGCTACAGCTATTTGCTTATATGTTTTACAAATATAAGCAAAATTCTCCTTGCGATTAAATTAGTCGTTAAGACGAGCGTGAGCGACAGTAACTTAACGAACGAAGATCGAAACAATGACCTATTGGCCTATCTATGGGCTAAGTCTAACCCGAAAGATACCAACTTTTATCGAGATTAACATTAATTTATTTATATTACCCAACCTTAACGAAAGTAAGTTGAACAGCATTACCCCAAAACCAAATTCTTGTTGATCTTTTCGCTTTGAACCTTTGAGCAATTTTGCGTGTCGTCTTCCAATTAGCATATAATGGGTACTCGCGGTTTGCACAATGTAGGAATTAGAACACATCGCTACATGGTTTAGTAATCTTTTATTATCCACATGTTCAACTGTTGATGTTGTTAAGTGACGTAGTACTTACGGTTTTGAGCTCGTCTGGAGACTGGGGTAGAATATTAATATTATTGAGTATGCTTACCTGCAACAATGTAAAAGATAATTTTATTTATAAGTCGCAGTGCCAAAAAATTTTACCGAATCATTTCACCGCGGCTAGTTGCATCGACTGGTGACAGAAGGGCTGGCTCATTTTTTGCGCAAAGGATCAGCCTGGCTGTCCAGCGCGGAAATGCAGCCAGCATTCTTGCCACCATTCCACGTGGGCATGATTTGTATAGTTATTAGGATCAGTTAGCTTAAGTGCCATATTGTATTCTTTCTCAATAATAAAAACAAATTTATATATATTTTACATTTTAAATTCTCACGCTGCGGTGTTCTGAAATTTTGCTTTTGCATATCGTGTAGGTCTGAAAATCATCTAACATCTATTTTTCATACGCCTTAGGTATCTAACCTACTCTTAAATTATTTTTTGTTATTTTTTTTAACAGTTTTTTTATTTATATTTTATTAGGATTTAACATTGAAAGATATATACAACCCTCAATTTTACCTTTTCTATTCAACCCCCAATTTTATGAGGCAAAACAAATGATTTCTGAGTCACCTAGTAATATATAAAATTTACGCCTCTTGGTTCAATAGTTATTCTGCTGTCTCAGTTCGAAACCTGGTTTGGGCAATATAGTATTGGTTTTTCTTTCTTACAAGAAATTCTTAATTGGATCAATAGCATTGGGAAGTTGATAGAGTTAAAACCAAGTGTAATAAAAGTAAATATTTTGTGTATGTTAGACATTTAAATATTTCTTCCTAAATAAAGTCGACTTGTGATTGTGATGAATTAACTAAAATTAATAATTATGGAATTTATGTCCAACCCCGCCCCGTAATTGAGACGCCCCGGTTTTACCGGCATATTTCCTGTGGGAATGTGGGGTAATATATAAACATATGTTACTAGCTGATAATGTGGTTTTCCATTGGTGAAATATTTTTAAAACATCAAGTAAACAAATTCACTTTCGCATTTATAAATGTTAAGTATGAATGTTATTGCTTGCTTTACATGAGAAGAATAAACACACCTAAATTAAACGTAAAGATTTTCTACCATTTTCTGCTAAGATGAGGTAATGAAATGTGCGCACTCAAGTAGAAAATGTATTGTGGTAAAATTGAAAAGTGATGAATTTTATAGCATAATCAAACTTTAACAACTGAAGTCATTAAGACTAATGTCACTATTCCACAAAGCATAAACCACAATTTTTACCTATTCATGCAGTAAATTCTAAAGCGCCAACATAACTATTGAATTCCTCCGGAAACAAATTAGTGGTTAGAAAGCTCTAGTCACAATGGCTTATCTAAGATTTGAAGTGCATTAAATTTGTGATTAATATTCTTCGAGCTTTTACGTGATATTAAATCACTAACCGGAACTTACTATTTTTGTCAAATAAATAATTTTTGCCGTGATAGCCCAGTGGATATGACTTCTGTCTCTAATTCCGGAGGGCGCAGGTTCGAATCTGGTCCGAGGAATGCACCTCCAACATTTTAGTTGTGAGCATTTTAAGAAATTAAATGTCACGTATCTCCAACGGCAAAGAAAAAACATCGTGAGGAAACCTGCATACCAGAGAATTTTCTTAATTGCTTGCGTGTGTGAAGTCTGTCAATCCGCATTGGGCCAGCATGGTGGACTATTGGCTTAACCTCTTTTATTCTGAGAGGAGACTCGAGCTAAGCAGTGAGCCGAATATGGGTTGATAATGATGAAATAATTTTTATACCGAAATAAACATCATAAGCCACTGCTTCCTCCCTATTCTTCTTTAGGTCCCTTTATAAATATTGAAGCAAACATTTTTTCAACCGTGTCTTTCCCAGACCTTGACCTTGACAAAATACCATCCTCATCTCGATCCGTCCATCATCAAAACTAATACCAATACCAAGAGGTAAAAAATTTAAGCTACAACTTTACATTTTTTATTAAACAGGAATAATAATTATCATGTTATTTAATTACAAACTTCAATCATATGAATGGACGTACATTGTAATTTGTAGTAGGTAATCACACCTGTACATATTTATTAGATCTGCAATATATTACCGAGTTCTTTGTTTAATTGTCTTCATTAGGCATTTATTAAGTGAAGACTCAAATAGATGATCATTACGTAATTGCATGTATTATTACATCCTGGATGCATTTGCAACACGATTTTGTGATCGCAATCTGCAGTGGTTCGCCATGAGGCATAAGTCACGAAATTGTTCTAACTTGTACTTACATTAGATATCTAAGGTAAACTAACTGACTGTTTCGCTTTTGTGTCATAGCTCAAAAACTTTCACTCATGATTTTGAGTTTAATGATATAAACGATTTTGAAAGAATTAATGTTAAAGCTTTTTAAAATGTAAGGTAAACTTACTGACCGTTTGTCTTTTGTGACATAGCTTAAACCTTTACTCATGATTTTGAGTTTCATGATTTAAACGATTTCGAAAGAATTAATGGTTTGTTAAATACCGCAAAGTTTGCAACAAAGGTTCGGATCGGATTCGGATTTCAGCTCTAGCTTCTATATGATTAATTTTGTAAATTTTCTCATGTGAGTTTCGGCCTAGACAGGGTATTACCATATTGGTAAAAAGTACCAAATGATTTAGCAACCCTGATAGGCAAAACTTACATATTAAATATAAACTATATATATCATATTTATGTATGGTCCTGATTTCAAAAAATATCCGTTAAATTGTGTCATTTTCAATGTAAAAAAAGCCGCTGACCGAAACAGAATCTACCACTTATAAACACCATTCAAATGCGTACATGAAATAAATCATAAAAGTAGGTATACACACTAATATACACTTACATATAATAAAATATAATTCTACACTAGGCAATAATATATCACGGCTCAATATTGATTCAAGTTACAAAATATATAAGAAGCAATAACTTACAGTGTTTCTTATTATATTATCTTAATATGAATTTATTAGCCCGACTCTGCTAAATTGAAAGGATGATGTTTTGCTCACTTATTATAGTTTATGGTGATGCGTTGCAACATAACTTTTATTACATAGAAATTAATTTGTAACAATTTCTCGCTGCAATACTAATTTAGAACTTCAATCTTTATCTAATATTTTGTGATGTAATTACTTATTACCACTGTTTCATGAGATGTGATATTGTACAAAAATATATTGACGAGCTCCTACTACCTTAATAATTCTTATACCGGTTTGGGTTTTCGAGGGAAACATAATAAAAAAAAAACAAAATCCAACAAAAAGTAAAGGTTTTTTCTAGAATAATGCATGGTATCAGTATCTAATATACATAGACAATAGACATATTCATTATTCAACATCATCATATCAGCCGATGGACGTCCACTGCAGGACATAGGCCTTTTGTAGGGACTTCCAAACATCAAGATCCTGAGCCGCCTGCATCCAGCGAATCCCTGCAACTCGCTTGATGTCGTCAGTCCACTTGGTGGGGGGCCAACCAACACAACAACCAAAACTTCTAGGGCGGGGTCGCCATTCCAATACCTTTGGACCCCAACATCCATCGGCCTTAAAATAGGCTGATATGATGAAAAATGCTATTACGACGGTTTTCTATCATCCTGTATGCGTTGTTACGCAGCAACGCGCCGCTTTAGTGTGT
The DNA here is from genome assembly GCF_947172395.1 of Bicyclus anynana. Lineage (NCBI taxonomy): Eukaryota > Metazoa > Arthropoda > Insecta > Lepidoptera > Nymphalidae > Bicyclus > Bicyclus anynana. The sequence continues at coordinate 6,036,640 of NC_069089.1, read as the reverse complement.
GTCCGTCCTTAATGTTCTTATTAGTTAGATAATCTAAAACCATAAATCGGTTGAATATTTCAAACATTAAAACATAACGGACGAACTAATAGGCAGTTTTAAGGCGATATCTATTACAACCAAGCCTCACAAAATTCCAACCCATATAATTAAATCAATTTGCGAAATTGTGCAAATTAGTGCCTTCGCAATAGACGCATACTATATTACTAACCTTTGGACCTTTTAAATGGTTTTAACAAATGATGAGCTTATAGTTGTAAATAGAGTAAAAGTTAATGGTGGCCAGACCATCGTCATTTTATAAGAGCTTCTTTTTTTAACCCCGACGAAAAATTAGGGGTGTTATAAGTTTGACGTGCCTGTCAGTCTGTTTGTTTGTCTGTGGCACCATACCTCCGAACGGATGAAGCGATTTCAAATTAGTTTTTTGTATGAAAGGTGACGTATGAGCGAGTGTTCTTACATATGTTTGATGAAAATCGGTTGAGCCGTTTAAAAGTTCTGGGGGTTGGAAGTGGAGAAGAATAACCGAAAGTTTGCAAATATACTCGAGTGGAGTCTCAAATGAAAGCACACTGAAAGAGAATATTGATGACTTGATCGAGAGTGTAATTAATAATAATTTCATGACCTTCAGGAGTTTTCAAAATTTTAATTTAAAGAAAATGTTGTAAAAGCTTGAAGCTTAGAACCTATGTGAGTCGGCTCCATAGGTATAGGACTTTTCACCGGACCGGATCAACATTGCATTGAGTCAGCGGATCAACATTCCATTGGAACCGCATTGGGCCAGCGTGGTGGACTATTGGCCTAACATCTCATTCTGAGAGGAGACACGAGCTCAGCAGTAAGCCCAATATGCCGAATCGAGCCGAGTGAGTTGATAACGACGATATTTACCTATGGTAGCAGCACTGTCTGACAAACTTCAAGTTATACAAAAGATGTGGCCAACAAAGTCTTTAGAATGTTAAGTTAATATAAATATTATATTTGTGACCTCAATAGAAGTTAATCTTTTTAAAAGGTGTCAGTAACAGATGAATATCAAATTTTGTTGCATATCAAATAAATTATTTTCAGCTATTGAAGGTCAGTGTATTATTTGAGAGTTAGTTGGCGCTTCCTTTACTTACTTTGTTTCAAAAATGCTTTATTTTTTTAGATCAATATGTAATAATTTATTTATTTTGCTACTATCCGCGAAAAGCCAACGAACCCATGCGACAACGTCACCCAGGTCCGACTAAATACTCTCTACGTACGTTTCACCCCGAAACCGGAGCATCCTCAGGAGATGTTGACTCTACAACGTGCAATTGCAAAGTCTATTGATTTTGCAATTGCACGTTCGGGGTGAAACGTACGTAGAGAGTATTTAGTCGGACCTGGGTGACGTTGTCGCATGGGTTCGTCGGCCTTTCGCTTATAATAAATAAATAAATTATTATATATTCATGATTAACTTCCGCAAAGTAACGCCTGCTACTATTCAATATTTTTTAGATCATTGACTTCCCTCGATCATGTTGAAAACCAATATATATCAACTGTCTTACAATTTTGGTAAAGTACCTTAAAGCAAATGCCAAAATTATTTCCGGTAGAAATGTTAGAAAATTATCATTTCTTTACCGATTTCACGTTATAGCTACTAAAACGTTAAAATAGAAACCGGCTAAAAAGTCCTCAATTGTAAGTCACCAATGCCGAACTTAGAATAGTGTTTTTTTGGTTGATCGATTAGGTACAACTCTTTTAAGTTTTAATTTTAACATAGGTGTGATACTTATCACGTGTTTATAACTTATATGGATATGTAATAAACAAGAATTGTAATAAAATATAAGTACTGTTCCTTCCAAGTAAGACCTCATTCGCACGAGAGTTTTTTAACGGATGTTAAAAAAGCGTTCAAATATAGTATGAAGTAAGGATGCATTCGTTACTTCGGGCCACCACCACCAAGTTGGCAGTGAAAGAATAAAAAAAAAGAAATAAGCTGTGAGACTGCACGTCAGTGTCAAATAATATCACCCCAAACATCACTAGAGTAGGGTAATGGGTCAAAACTCCAAACATTATCTATATGAGGTAAAATTTGTGGTATAGTCAGTAGAAAGCCTTGTAATTTGTGACTGTTATAAAATATATACTATCCCCCCTCGTTCACCCCGTCGTTTAATCTCCTATAAAAGTATTGTTTTTATAGAACCAATATGAAAAGGTGAAAAAATTACAATGAGTTTATTTCGAAATTATGCCACACATCACAATATCTCCAGTACACCATGACATCCAGGACAATACCCTGCGATGTGTGGCATAACCCAGAAAATGGCCCCAGCTCAGCACAATGCTACATGACCATTTGAATTAATGGTAATCAGTGGTTTGTTTACATCAAGTATTTACCGACTGAGGCTCTAATACAATGTTATTTATATATTCACTAGAGATTTCAGTCTCACACTGTTATAAGTATGATCATTAAAATGGGCAGGTAATGATGATGTGCAATGCTTGCTAACAATCATCGCTGTATGATAAATGTCGACGAATATGTACAAGCGAATCAACGTTTTGTATTATGATATCGGATGACCGAGGGCATCAGCCGTGTTCGCTATGCTAATAGATACATTATTCGCGATTTCAAAACACTTCGAGACATTTTGTTTAGCATCGCGAGCATGGGAAGATTCTGTGTCGAAACTGAATTAGATAGAAGGCAATTCGTGTTAGAATTAGATGAGGCAACCACCCAGCTTCGAAAGATATGTTTAACGGGTGTAAGCCGTTTGAAACCAAAGTTTATTTGAATGTAATGAAGATTCAGAGAACAACCACGAAGCGTTAGCTTTTAGCGTTTTGTGGAGGAGACCGACCATTTTTCATAGATTGCTGGGCCAAGGTTTGATGAATGAAGGCTTACAATATAAGGGTCGGCTTTGGTGTTTTTGACATATCACATCACAACACATCACACAGATTTTACTCTGGATTAACACATAAGCTACTTTTCATTTTAGGTTCCCGCGGGATTTGTGAAAAACTGAATTCCACGCGGATGAAATCACAGGCGTCCGCTATTTATTAACAAAGGGACTTTTTGTCTTTTATTTCATTTATAAGATAAATAAGATAAATATACTTTATTTGCACACCACAAAGACAAAAACAAGTGAAATAAAAAACAAATTAAGAAGAGATCAGCATACAAAAGGCGGCCTTATCGCTAAGTAGCGATTTCTTCCAGGCAACCTTCGGTTTAGGATAACTTAAGGACATCAGCAGGTGGCATAAAACAAAAATAACCATAGTATTAGTAATACACATACATACAAATAATTTACATCCTAATACATAAACAATATTACACAAATACCTACAATAATGAATAAAATACATATCAAAATATACTAATAAATACCTTATATTGAAAAGAAATAATATATACAGATCGTCTTTACTGCACCAGATAATGAGTCTTTACGGCATTTTTAAAAATGTCCAGTGTCTTTATGTAACGTGCTGGGTCCAAAATGGTCGATCTCCTTCAATTCTGTTTGTCAAAATATTCGCACCTCATTTTATTTAATGAGATGCAATTATTGTGAATAAAACGTGCTGAGAATGAGAACATTTGTTTATAAATTACATACTTACATGTACTACTTTATCAGGAAGAAAAACATCCGACACACGTTTTATAACTATTCATAACAACAGTAAATTGACTTGAGGTTTAAAAAATATTTTTATACAAAGTTATTTTTTTTCCAATATCCAAATAAGGTTTTTACTTTTTTTAAATGTCAGAGTACATATGCTAAACTCAGTGTATATTTAGAAGTTATGAATGTTATTTAAACGGGTACATACCACGATAAAATGACGAGATTTTTAATGTCGATATTTCGACCCAGTTGCATGGATCGTGGTCACGACGGAACTGAAGTTGCGAGATGAGAAGTGAAGTCAGCTGTTAGGGGCAGAATCGATCTACCCTCTTTCTCGTTCTTTTTCTTTTTTCAACGACCTCGCGTTTTTGGCTGTTTAGGCAAACCACACTCACGATATCGCTTTTGTTATTATGCGTATCGCGGCGCCCTCTTGGTTTGCACAATTCTACGACCGGGTATGTACGACGTGGTATGTACCCGTTTAAATAACATTCATAATGAACAACTACGAAATGAGTTTAAAATATATTTAGAATATTTATTTAAAGCTTCAAATGATAGCAGTCTGAAGGTTTATCAATATCGGGGAAAAACGCGATACCTTAATTTAATGTACTCAAGAATAATCATAATCATAAATAATGTTGTTTTTTTTAATTTTGAACTACTTAACCAAACACTAACAATTTATAGAATTTCGAGTCGAAACACAACTGTTACAAAATGATAAAGATAATACAGAAGTGTACACAAACGTAACAGTCGACGATCGTTGCTTCCTTATTCCTTGAACATCAAAACAGCATTACATGTAATCCGTTTCTATTTAACTAGGGCAGTGAAAGCTTTCCAATCAACACCAAATAAGGCGAACGGAGCAAGGGACAGATGTAAAACGTGAGATATCCTCTAACAAAGAGCCCCTTTAAGATTGCCGTATCTAATCTGTTACTTATGTGAAAGGATTATTTTATGCTGATCCGTTGTCTCTTTGCACGATTGACTCCAACGTTTTAAATTACCACTGTGATGTTTGTTTAATCTGTTTGCATATTCTTGGATTTGTTGTATATTAAACTGTCTTCTATAAATGTAAACCTTTTAGAATATTTATACTTTTTGTTACTCGATAACTGAGGATTTGGAAAGAAAGTGGCACAGATATTGATTAAAATTAGGAATAACGCTTGGTCTTCTCTTTATCCCGATATTCCAAAATAAATAAGATCCTCGCGGGTAAAACTGAGAGCAAACTAGAAATATAAATTTAAATTCCTGCTTTAATTCGTAACATTTTAAATAAATTCGCTTCCCGCCATCTGTAGGTACGCTTGGTTAATTAAAATACGCAAGAGATTTTAACACGGTTTTTGTCATTATAGTAAAACTCGAGAAAAACATTAGTATGTATAACATTGTTTACCACAACATGAGCTTTTGCTGTAATCTATAATTCTAATATAATAAATTCCTTATACCCAAAATAGGAGGGCATAAGAGCACGTGGCAGGTCACCAACGCGCTGGACTGACCAAGTGAAAACCGCTTTCCACGGCTCGCTCCACGAATGTGCTAGAAGATCAACACTATGGGAGGAATGGCGACGGATAGTGAGGGTTGCCACTCACTTAAATTACAACCACGACCACTGTCAATAGTGTAACGACAAAGAAGATACTAAGTATATCATTAAGTTATACTTAGGTCTTGAATTTTTGGTATACAGTATAACGACATTTACGAAACTATGGATTTCTATAATCGGTTGGTCTTGAGTTCTATTACTAGATTTAGTCAATTCAGGAATTATTGGCATCAGTTGAAGTAGGTCAGAGTCGTAGTGTTCAGTCGTTGCTAGAAACTCTACCGATGATTTTTTTCCAATGGTGTAATTCAAATTCAAACTCAAATTTCATTTATTTCAATTGGGCTTAATTTACAAGCACTTTTGAAAAGTCAGGTTATGTCATGATTTAATGGTGGTAATTGAAGTCGGAAACTTAAAATTAAAGTTACTAGGGTTCCAAACGCGTCTCAGAAGAGCCCACAACAAACTCAGCCAAGGTTTATTTTTTTTGTTTACCACCATTTTACAAACTCACTTATCTAGAACTACGCACAAGCGTATAGTGCAGTTCAACACCAACTTTAAAAATAAGTAAGTACTCTAGAGATATGTTCTCTAAAAATAATTAAAAACTTTTGACAGTTGTTTGATTCTGAGAAACAAAACAAAAGCAATAATAGGTATATAAGTTAATTTTTTATTAATAATTGCCAACCCTAATAAATTAGTACTTGTTGTTTTCGATCTCGTTTCTAGTAACACAGTAGCTCATAAGTATCAAATGAGTAATTGTTATTGAAACGTCGATGGAAACATTGCTCACCCTTCAATTGTCAAATAGGTTAAAGAATTATGAGATAATGTTACTCGGTGAATGTTGTTTGTAATACAATATTCCTTTCGGGTTTTATTTTACAGCAGCTTTGATAGTGAACCTATGAAACACTGGCGCGATCGGTCGAAAAGGTTTTGAGATTAAAAAATATGTTTGCAAGTAAATCGATATTTTATCTATCCTTGTCATCAAATACTAACCTTATTTATTATCAAAAATATCGATCTCTGATCTACACTAATAAAAAGAGGAATTTTTTTTTTGTTCGTTTGTTATTTGATAAGCACCAAAACTGTTGCAGGCTAATTCACTATCTTTGATGTGTGCTAGTAGATATAATATACGAAATTGAGATTCTATGTAAAAATGTCATCCAGGGCTTACTGGTGGATATTACACAATACACATTAGGTAAATGACATTTTGTCTATTGGTTTGATGTTTATTTTAATGGGTTGATAATAAAGATCAAAATAGTGAATCGGCTAGCTAGTCCAATTTTAAAAATTAATTTAATAATGAAAAACTACATTATCAGCAAATAACAGTATGTACTTGAATATTTTATCCACAGGAACGTGAACTACGCAGGTGAAACCGCAGTTGGTCCACTAGTATTCAAAATTTCTATTTCAAACAATAACTGATAGAAATCAGTAAAGAAATAGATTAAAAAGACGTACCTAAGTATTTTCATATTACTAACGGTTTATCACCGGTAGTGAAATTAACAGTATTTTGTAATTAATGATTTCTAAGGTCATGATCAAGAACAAGATTGAGACATAAAATAAAGTCACGAAATTATAGGAAATCAAAGTACCTACCGTAATTCTTAAAACTGCGTGTTAGACTCGCTAATTATTCGCGTTTGTAATGCAGCAACCAAAAAACTAAGGACAGAATCGTAAACCAGAATTAATGAATTTATCAAATCTGTACGAAAATTAACAAACTTATTTCAACATGATATTTTTAGCAAACACTTCCTACCTAAGGTAGTGGATTTTTTTTTTTATTTTTTATTCTTTACATGTTAGCCCTTGACTACAATCTCATCTGATGGTAAGTGATGATGCAGTCTAAGATGGAAGCGGGCTAACTTGTTAGGAGAAGGATGAAAATCCACACCCCTTTTGGTTTCAACACGGTATCGTACCGGAATTTCCGAGGTGGTGGAGGCATTAGACACTACAATAGACTGTTTAGGAATAATTATGATGTGTGCCACGATCTATATCTATACCATATGTTTTCTGTGTCTATACTAATATATAAAGCTAAAGAGTTTGATTCAAAGCGGTAATCTCAGGAACTACTGGCCCGATTTGAAAAATTCTTTCAGTGTTAGATAGCCCATTTATCGAGGAAGGCTATAGGCTACATATTATCACCATTTCTTACGAGAACGAGAACCACGGGGGTGAAACCGCGCGACGTCAGCTAGTTTTAAATAAACGCTTTATCTTACTTTCTTTCTAAGTATCAAAAATGATTTTTAGGGTAACACACAAATATTCCTCACAGTATCGCTATTAGTTTTCTCTTACACGGTGTAGCTAAGATTTTTAGGTAGATATTGTGGAATAGGTCTAAAAACAATATTAATGGTGGTGAAAACACCATTTTTCAATGCGCATTAAATTTATAATATAACTAGCGAACGCCCGCGACTTCGTCCGCGTAAATTTCGATGTCAACTTTACTACTACCCCTACCCTACCCTACCCCTACCCTACCACTACCCCAACCCTACCCAACCACTACATCTACCCTACCCCTACCCTACCCTACCCTACCCCTACCCCCACCCTACCCCAAACCTACTCCCACCCTACCCCTACCTTACCTACACCCTACTCCCATCCTACCCCTATACCCCTACCCCCATCCTACCCCTACCCTATTCCAAATGGAATGGATCTTGGTTATATGTGATATTGCCTTTTGCCCTTTTGGCTCTACTTGTTTTACCACAGAATACATATATACAGTTTTACTTAGCTGAGGTTCTATAAAATATCTTCATTACTGATTCGATCTGGTAGAGATATTCAGAGTTGATGATTTTTGAGATTTTCTAGGTTTTATATCTCTCGTATATTTCACGAATAAATGGAGCAATTAGGATGACCTAAACTTATAATTGATACAAGCAACAAACCATACCTCAGGAAAATCTACTTTAATAACATAACAATATGTTTTAAAATCGCAAGATCTACAATAGCTCACTTCCTACGTAACTAAGCACAATTAAGGCAAAAAAGTAATGACCATAAGTTGAAGTGCCGTGAAAATAACAAATGACTGAAAAACTTTTACATAATGTTACATTTCTAAATAATTGTATTGTAACACCCTTTAATAGGTAAATTACTTTTGGCAATTTATTTAAATAAAAGAAACAACTATTACCTTTAAAAATAATAGCTATTTGGAAACTAACTATAATCGAACAAAACCAATAAGAACTGATTATAACCAAGAAATAGAGATTGTTTGATATTTTTTTAAGGAAATTCAGTTTTAAACTTTGAATGTATTTTTAATACTTCTTCCAAGTCAGATTTGGCTTACATATTCATGATTTTAACGTTTATAAAAAGTTTGCTAAACACCAATTCTATTTATGGTATCATCGAGATAATAACAACACTTCTTTTGATTTAATAACATACACTTGTGCATAGATGAACCGGTTAGATTTGCTTCCTTAGTTTTTGTGATCACATCATACAAAAACTACTGGTTCTCTTTCAAAAATAGTAGTAGGTGTTTGATAAAGGTGACTTGATTATGGACATCGGTGACGACCGATTTTTTACCATTTTGATGCTTGTTGGTTTTTTGCCTCAAGAAATCTAATCTTCTGATAAGGATATCTTAGGATAAATAATTACATTTTCAAGGCTGATCTTACGCAGCAGAAAATTATAAAATTAAAAAAAAAACTGTAGCTCAAACTTAACTTTTAAGAACAATATCTGTTAATTTAATGATAATTTAATGTATAGATAGTTTCTTGATAAATTCTTGATAATTTAATGTATAGATAATATTTCATGATTAAATTTATTGCAGTAATTTAATTTATATAGGTACCCTAATTAAAAACCAATGATAAAACTGAAACATTACATCAAGAACTTTAAAATGATACATTGTGTTTAATTGTATGGAATTCATCCAATCATTTTTTCTTCACTAATTACAAATTACAATTATCATTCCTAATTACTAATTACAGTTATTAAAAAATGTGTTTCATTTTGTTGCTCAAGTTTTTACAAACGAACGAAGGATTCTTTGTTAACAGAGATTTTTATGTTATATCATAAGTTTAGAATTATTCGAAATTTGGCTTAAGTAAATCTGCAAAATCGTCATACTTTACTGAACCTTTACGTAAAATAATAATAATAATAATTGAGGAAGTTTGCCTAAGACGAAAAATCGATTAATAGCAAAATGATCTACCGATAGTTTACTACTGAATAGTAATTAATCAGTCTTTAAAATAACAGTTGTAATTAAAGACTACAAGATAGAGTGCGGACTAATAACGTTTTAAAATCTCTGATGGGTTAATCAAATTAATAGTCACGCTTTAATAGTTTATTTTTAAAGAACGCAAGGTCAAAATTCGTCTTTTTCTTCTCAGTATAAAAGCTACCTTGAATATGTGAAACTGTTGAAATACACAGACTTAGAAGCAAATGAGAAGCGTTATGAAAAATCACTTTACGTATGGTTATATGTTCCGCTACTAAATAATAAAAAGTTAGTGTCAGATCGTAGTTCAACTTTGAACTACGATCCAAAAATGAAAAAGTGTTCACAAAGAACTTAATTTTATTTATTTAAACTTTGGAAAAGTTCAACAGACTTAATGGAAATTTTAAATAGATCAGATCATTTTCATGCATGTTTAATTCCGTTGGACTCACGATACACTCTCACTCACTCACTTACAATCTAGGCCTACTAAGAAGACTCAGCTCAGTCACTCAGCGGACGATGAAGCGATCTATGCTCACTGTATCTTAGCTGCAATCGAATCATAAAAGAGGTGATCCGCAAAAAACCAAAGTTACCGAAATAGCTCAATGAATTGAGAAGAAGTGGCGATGAGCGGAGCACATAGTTCTAAGAACCGATAGAAGTTGAAGTTCCAAGGTGCTGGAATGGCTACCCCAAACCAGAGAGTCGGTGAACCCCTCATATTACTTTGTCCGAAGACATCAATCGAGTTAAATGGGAACCTGGATATAGGCGGCTGAAGACCATAGTGTTTGAAAGTCGTTACAAGAGGCATATGCTTAGCAGTGATGATGATGATGATGATGAGGATTGATAATTTTCAATTACCTATTTTTATTGAGCTCAAAACCTATAGGGTTTGTGTCTGGCGCATTTAACGCTGAAGCTTTTAAGGATCAGATTAATACTGGTCAGGGCTCCGTAGAACATTTTGTACAGCTGGTTACTATTAAGTTAATTTTCTGTGAGTAGCTTCATCGCGATGAGACGATCAACTTTTTTACTAACGAAAGTCCTTGATTCTAGTAGCTAACTGAGTTATCAGAAAATAAAAATGTTTGGGCGTTAACAAGATAATGTACCACGAAATATGTAGGACATTGTGGTTGTTAAGTTAAAACGATTAATTAATCAACAGTAAAAAACATCTGGTTAGTAACAACTATTGATAAACTACCCTCCTCCCAACTTGCATCAACAACGAGGTCATTAAAAGTTGTTAAAAACCAGCTGTTTTTGCTTAATTAATAGAATTACTTAACAGCGACAATGTCCTACAAATTTCGTGGTACATTATCCCGTTCCGACGCTCAGAATTTTTTATTTCCTGGAAACTCTGTTGGCTACCAGAACCTTAAAATTTCGTAAATAAAAAAGTTGATCTTATCATCAGGATGAAGCTATTCACGAAAAATTAACTTGTTTGTAATCAGTTGTACAAAATGTTCTACGAATCCCGGACTATACATTTTACCATATTATGATTATACATATAGTCTTATTATATAGCATCATACATAACAATTATTTAATATTTTTAATGATTCAAATTGTTACAAATTGTGTTCCTTATTAAAAAACCTATGCAATTACAATTTTTGTATTCCGCAGCATAATATGACTGCTATTATTCATTCTCATTTAGTGCTAGTAAAATGATAATTAGGTACTCCACGTAACAGTATTATAGTTATCATTATATTTAATTAATATAATCATATGTATTATATAGCAGTTAGTCTACAAATTGAATGAAAAAATATTAAATAGAAAGACACCTTATAAAGAAGAAAATATTTACATAAGTTTTGTTGTATGGGGTCTAAAATGTGCAATATGATAATTATTATTGCACAAATGATAATTTTTATTGAATAAATTCTGGCCTTTTCAGCAAAATTATTTTTGATTCTTTGGCTGGAGTGTGTCAAAGATTATGTGTGCGCAAAGGACGTAGATGATGAGTTGACAAGTAATAGAGACGAATCGAGGAGATTGACATATTTTGCCGACCCCACATAAGTAGGATAAGGGAAAGAAGATGATGTTGTAAGCGAAAGGGTAAAAAAGGAGAGGAAATCTATTGAAAAGATGATTGGATTGTTTGAAATGTGATTTCTTTATTACTAATATTATAAAATTATATAAATTGCCGTATTGTAGGGGTAATCTATGGAACTATTGAACCGATTTGGAAAATTCTTTCTCTACTAGCAAGCCCATATTTGTAAGTTTCTTTTGCTATATTTTATCCCCGTCTTCCTACGGAAACGGGATCTACGCGGGTGAAACCACAGGACGTCGGTTGGTAATAAATAAGAGGAGAAGATGATATGTGAAGTATTGTTTAAGTGAAATTGCTCAAATTCAAGTAAGTTCTCAACTAAGAGATTGGAATAAGAAGACAGTTCTATCTACTCGTATACTAATATTATAAAGTTGAAGAGTTTGTTTGTTTGTTTGATTGAACGCGCTAACCTCAGGAACTACTGGTCCAATTTGAAAAATTCCTTCAGCGTTAGATAGCCCATTTATCGAGGAAGGCTGTAGGCTATATATTATCCCCGTTTTCCTACGGGAACGGGAACCAAGTGGGTGAAACCGCGCGGTGTCAGCTAGTTAATTAAATATTTTCTCTCCTATGAGAGATTATAATCTTAACGTGGGATAAGACGATGAATAATTTTATTACGGTATTACAATAAAGTCGTCACCTAATCTTTATTCGTATTATTAATCGCTTTTATCAGTAACTCATTTCTCAATAATCTACATAAAATGCTGAATATTTATTGTAATTCTAATCTATTTCTATATTTTAGAAAATTTCACAATTTGTATAAAATTATGACATGCAAATGACATGTGATTATTTTATGCTAGTTGTATACCACAATGCAAGGAAATAGGCATGTAAACATATTTAAAAAGAATTAAGATACATAAAAGAGGCCTTATTGTTTCAAATAGATCTTTTTTTTTTCTTTTAGATTCTTTTTTCAAGTAATTTGTGACAGTTTGTGACATTAAAATATACAAAGTAGCTTTTGACGAAATATGCACAGATAAGCAGATACAGAGCATCTAATCTAAGACAAGTGCAATAACTTCGCGGTTTTTGTGTGTAAATATTTTTGCACAACTTTTTGAGGGTTACAAACTTGCACATTGCCCTAATGGCCTTTTTGATGGCCCCCGTACCGCAATGGTATGCGCAGTGGACTAACAAGACGGAGGTCCTGAGTTCGATCCCCGGCTGGACCGTCTGTGGTTTTCTTAATTGGTCCAAGCCTGGCTGGTGGGAGGTTTTGGCCGTGGCTAGTTACTAGCCTACCAACAAATACGTACCACCGCCAATAAAGCGATTTAGCGTTCCGGTACGACGTCGTGTAGAAACCGAAAAGAGTGTGGATTTCATCCTCCTCCTAACAAGTTAGCCCGATTTCATCTTAGATTGCATCATCACTTACCATCACATGAGATTGTATTCAAGGGTTAACTTGTAAAGATAAAAAAAAAATGGGCCCGAAAAATAAGATTGATCATGTTTTGTTAATTTACTTTGGAAATTGACTGGCTTGTCATTAATTTTTAAACGTTATTTAATACCTATTCAATACGTATTTGTCATAATCTCATTTTAACAAGGTCTTATCATCATCAGCCAATTTTTAGTAACCCGAAATTTTTTTGCACGATTCGAATAAAACTTGACATAGAGATCAATATGACCATCTAGCAAAACATAGGCTACTCTTATCACAGAAAAATCCATGGATCCTTCGGGATTTGTGAAAAACAAAACTGCGTCTTGAGTAATAGCCCAATGAGTGAAATACGAAACTTTTTATCTTAGTTCGTAGAAACCGTATGATAGAGATACCTACATAATATTATAACAGGAAAATGTTTTAATTGTAGCTGCAATCTACGTCATTCCAAGACGTCGCGACAGAGCTATTCTGCGCTGAATACCGCGAGATTTACAAATGCCTGTTTCTAACATAATCATAGCATATTATCATGATCATCATAATATAATGTGATGTGTACAAGTGTAAAGAGCTAGCGATCCCCTGCGACGTCGTCTACGTGAAATTCTGTTTTTAGATAACATTTTTTTACGTCTGATCCTAATAAAATAAAGTCTAATGTACCTACTCTCAAATACTCTTAAACTTTAAATACTCTTAAATTTTTGAAAAAACTAAAAAATATTTTAAAGCTCTTTTATCCATAACTATGAAGTTTAGGTGCTTTGGGAGGTAGTAAGTTTTTATTTTTTATTTTTATTCTTTACAAGTTAGCCCTTGACTACAATTTAACTAACTTTTTAGGAGGAGGATGAAAATTCACACTCCTTTCGGTTTCTACACGACATGGTACCGGAAAGCTAAATCGCTTGGCGGTACGTTTTTGCCGGTAGGGTGGTAGCTAGCCACGGCCGAAGCCTCCGAGAAGGCAGACTTGGACCAATTAAGAAAATCTCAATCGGCCCTGCCGGGGATCAAACCCAGGACCTCCGTCTTGTAAATCCACCGCGCATACCACTGCGCCACGAAGGCCGTCACATAAGTTTCAAGGGTTCTCAATTGTCCTAATATAAAATGCAATTTTTAACCGACTTAAAAGAAAGGAGGAGTTTCTCAATTCAACCCGTATGTTTTTTAATGTTTTTTTACCTCATAACTTCGTATTTTATTAACTATATTTAAAAATATTTTTTTTTGTTTGAAAAATTCTTTTCAATTAGAATTTTCTCAAAACCAGTTTAGAAATTTTGTGTTAAAATTAAAATAACTGAAATAAGTGAACGAAATTGACTAACAACAACATTAAAAATATTATTTTTAACCAAAAAAAAATTTAACTGACTTCAAAGATGCATTACTCTAAAAAGCGATAAATAACATCGTACCTATGTCCTTTTAATTGATCGGTTTGAAGGCGGTGCCATAAAACAAAATGAAATTTAAGAGCCTGTTTTGCATAGCACCGCCTTCAAACTAATCAATAGTGGTTACATTCCTCTGAAACAACTGGGCTGATTTTGATGAATTTTTGTATGTGGTAGGTATGAGAGTAGGATGTAAAATATTTTTACCCTCATATTCCCTCCCCTATTTTTAGTATTGTATGAAAGAAAATATGGTAGAATAAATTATTCCGGCTAGTCTATTTGATATAAAACTATTCATTCGTCATCTTAATTTTCGAAATAAATATTTTAAACATCAGAACCTAATAGTTAATATTTTTCATATAAAATTGCAGTTAAAATGGGAAAATTCCGGTACAAATTAAAAATATACCTAACAACAAACGTTTATAGGTGCAATTAATCCAATTATTATTATTACATTCAGTTCACGGAATTAGGAATTGGTTAGTTTCGATTTTGGACTGTTTTGTGATTGGTCCATTTCTGATTTGGCCATTAGCAAATGGTCCAATCCGATAATTTTAGTGTATGTGCTAGACTTGGATAGAGATTTTACATTAATATATTAAATTTAGTATGCCTAAAAAGAATTGTTTCTTACTAAAACGTCTCATCCTAACTAATATTATAAATGGGTATGTGAGTGTGTTTATTACGCTCTAACGCCTTAATCACTCAACTAATTTTGAAAATTCTTTTACCAATGGAAAGCTACATTATCAGCGAGTAAAGTAGGCTATACTTTATCTCTGTATTCCCCTGGGAACGCGCGGGGGTAACCGTGGGACAACAGCTAGTATGAAACAAAGATGTAATTTCAATTTGAATATTAATTTAAATGCCACATTTATCGTACCATTCATTTATTATAACCGGAAATTACCGCACTAATTGAATAACGACTTATTTTATGGTGTAAAACATTTGTGTGTGTTAAAATTATTATAATAATTAGTGTTATACGTAAACATTTATACACGGCAATACGAACTTAATAATTCGTAACATGATGTTATTTCGGACTTTTCGTCATGCCCCACGATTTCGTTCATCTGTAGACACGTATTGTTATACAGAGAAAGCTCGTTACTACTCATAATTCGTTCTTGCGTAATTTTAAACTATTTTAAATAGCATCTCCGTACATCTCTATTCTAAATCTAAGTTATTACGTTAACAACAACATTGCAAGTCACAATCTCTTTGAATATGGAACAAAAACATTTTTACACAAACATTACGCATACTCAGTAGCTAAATACATATCAATGGTTAATAAAGATGCAAATTGATGAATTAATTAATTGAACGCATCCTTATATCCAATTAAAAATTATGTTAATTTAAATTAAACGCACCTTTTGATTCCAATCAACGCGTGTGTCACGAAAAGTTTATATCCTCAAAGCACTCGATAAATTGTCGTTCACAAAAGTCACCAATTGCTACAGCGAACGGTTGCGTCTTCCTCGACGCGCGAACATCAACTGTTCCTCTGTACCGCACGCGTATACTAAGCGCTGTGATAACCGATAACTCCATGGATAAGGCGGCCTTTCCACTAGCGTGTAGCTGGGCGCTACGAGGATGATAAGCTTGGCTGTGACAATATCATATTTTTTATAATATCAACAACAATATCCGTAAACTGTGAACGTAAATCAATATGATGCTAGAAGACGACGCCCGGGTTAGTAACGCATATTTTCATTATCTTCATTGGTATGGCGGTAGCATAGTTAGCCTACTTGCTGTCAGACAGCTGATTTAAAAACAATATTTTTTTTAATACTTCTTGCTAGGAATCGTATCTAGGATAACCAGTAACCTAGAATCCACAACCGCACTAAACAGTCACGACAGATCCTACTAATATTATAATCGCGAAAGTATGTATGGATGTTTGGATGTATGTTTGGATGTTTGGATGTTTGTTACTCTTTGACGCCGCTACTACTGAAGCGATTTGGCTGAAATTTGTGTGTGTGAAAAAAGTAGCCTATGTGTTCCCGAAAAAGTCCATGGTTTCCCGAGATTCGGGAAAACTGATGATTTTAATAATATGAATGTTTGTTACTCTTTCACACCTCGACTACTGAACCGAAGTATAGTTGTGAGAGAGTAGAATAGTTGTGATATTTAGCTACATTATACTGTTAAGCGATATACGGCTTTAAGTGCTTTCTGAAACAGATGTGTCGCAAAACCCACTTTCCAATTCCAGGAAAGAACTTGGGATTTGTTGGAAAACTCGGCAACTATTTAGCCTCGTGTGCCGTCCGTGTGATTCTTGGATCACATGATTTTGCACCGACACATTTAGTTGAGGGAACTAGGATGATGTACTGTCAAACGAGCTGATCACAGAACCAAATGAAATAACATCTAAAAAGATAACAAATACACAAGAGTTCTTGAAATTTAAATATGTTTATAAATAATATAAACTAGTTTAAATTGTATATTAACTGATTATTAAACACTAACTAAAACTCACGTGATACAACGACGGTATAGCCCGACTAGCTTCGAAACCATACGTTTCCATAAATTTGGATCGTGCCGCGCTGCAAGAACCAGCTCATGACTAAGGGCCCGAAACTAGTATAAGTTCGAAACTAGTCGGGCATACTCCGACGTATCACGTGAGTTTTAGCCGTGTTTCTCAATGAATATTAATAACACTCACGATAGTTTAAATTCAAAAATAATTTAAGTTTTAGAAATTGTTTCAGAAGTTTCTTCAAAGTAACTACTAATTTTACTTTTTTGAAGTATGCAAAAGTACATATTCAACGCACTCTCGCACTTACCCAGTGGCAAGGCGTCTTAAGCTTGCGATATTTTAAAAATAATTTGCGAAACGTTGAAATATAACGCTCCGGACTGTTACCTTAAGAATCTTTCAACATTTACTTATTATGAATGGAACCGTCAGGCGTCGGTGATTCTACTTTGAACTGCGTGTGAATTCCATTAGTAGCTTAGTAGAGCAGCCTTTCTATGCTTTCTTGAATATTTCATCCATTGTTTAAAGACCTCAATAGTTCAAGAGTTCGCAAGATGAGAACTCTTTGATAGAATTCCTATTCGGCTAGTTTTTCTACTAAGCAAAAAGGCGAACTGATGCATTCATTTAGTTGTTATTGTA
The DNA here is from genome assembly GCF_947172395.1 of Bicyclus anynana. Lineage (NCBI taxonomy): Eukaryota > Metazoa > Arthropoda > Insecta > Lepidoptera > Nymphalidae > Bicyclus > Bicyclus anynana. The sequence goes on along the minus strand of NC_069089.1, from coordinate 6,018,913 downwards.
TTAAAAAATAGATACGACTTGTCTTAAGTATAGCTAAGCGTATACTAGCTAAGCGCAGTTGTTTTTTTTTTTGTTATTCTTGACAAGTTAGCCCTTGACTACAATCTCACCTGATGGTAAGTGATGATGCAGCCTAAGATGGAAGCGGGCTAACTTGTTAGGAGGAGGTTGAAAATCCACACTCCTTTCGGTTTCTACACGACATCGTACCGGAACGCTAAATCGCTTGGCGGTACGTCTTTAGGTACGGTAGGGTGGTAACTAGCCACGGCCGAAGCCTCCCACCAGCCGAGCTGTTTCACTCGCGTCAAGTTATTGCTAATATAGCCCAATTTTATAGCTAATACGGTTATTGCTAATAGCCTTCCTCTATTGATTCCTCTAATAATTCCTGCAACGGGTAGCCCAACGTCAAAGGAATTTTTCAATACGTACAGTAGACAGTTCCTGTAACTAGCGTTTTCAACCAAACAAACTATTCAGTGTTAAGAAAAATGTACAATAAGTAACGTATTTACGTAAAAAAGGAGGGGTGTTATAAGCTTGACGTGTCTGCCTTTGAATGTGTGTCTATCTATAGCATCGTAACTTCTAAATATTCTTATAAATAAATGAATAGACATACAATAATGCGGTTTATTGGGTTTCAAATTCTTAACATTTGATTTTAAGAAATGTGAAAGAAATAGAATATCACGTGTCCCAAAAACGGTGAAGGAAAAACATCATGAGGTAACCTGCATACCTGAGGATTTTAATAATCTGCATGTGTTAATCCGCATTGGGCCAGCGTGGTGGACTATTTGGCCTTACCCTCTCATTCTGAGAGGAGACTCGAGCTCAGCTGTCAGCATGGGTTGATAATGATCATAAACATTTGATAGTGTTCGTTACAGTGTCAGACAACGTCCCTAAATATACAATCCCTTCTATCCAATATAGAAGCCTTGAGTGAATGGCGACGATTTTTGCTTGCATCTTATTTACGTCTAACCACAACATATAAAGGAATTTTCATTTTCATTTATATAGTCTATACAAATTATTGCATAAAGGTGTCCACAGACTAGTCTAGTCTAGACTTTACGAATACAAGACCATGGTATGTTGTTGATCTAAAAGATAGCACGCGCACGCTAAGGTTATCAATTATCTTGTAAATATATATTTGCAAATTGGATTATTATAATATTAAACACTTTATTGCTTACTTGGTAGCCAAACTAAATACAATGTAGGTATCTATTATAAGGTCAACGCAGATGACGTATCAGGATATATTTTTGCTTATTTTAAATTTTGTGAAAAAAATATAATTTCCGTTTTATTAACAATTAATGGACGCCCGCGCCTTTGTCCGCGTACAAAATACTGTAAATATAAAAAGTTATTCGTCATAAAATCAGTTATCTGCCAGTGAAAGTACCACAAAATTTAATCTAGCCATTTTAGAGATTAACCAAAACCAACAGACAGACATTTATAATATACTAAAAATATGATGAATATATAAAAAAATAACTTTTTTGAAATTATTAATGTAAAATATTGATTCTCAATGGACATACATAAAAAAACATACATACCTACAGCCGAACGTAGAACCTCCTCCTTTTTGGAAGTCGGTTAAAAATAAACAAAATTCGCAGTTTGTCCCGCCATTAAGTGTGCGTTGACCACAACTTCACACTATAGGAGTAGGTACTAAACAGTCTTAGGAGAATGCAGTTGATCGATGAGATAGCACGTGCAAGCTAAGGTTAGCAATTACCTTATAGGTATTGTAGTAAATAGTTATTGTGGAAGCTTTATTACGCATTTGAAACTCGAATCAGAAACAATTACCTACACATTCCAATATGAGCCGGTGAGTATACAGTGGTTTGTAAACACAAATTTGAACCGTCCATATGTAGTGGCAGCTTTTAGATTGTGGTCTGGACACGTTCCATTGAGGAAATTTGCATACTCATGAAAAAGTTGATTCACCAAATTGTTTAGTATGTGGGAAACTAGAGGACATGCATCGTTTGTTAATGGAATGCTAATTGCTATTCAATTTAGTGATTTGAGACAAAATACTTTAACTATATTAAATGTTAATTCTCTTGATGTTGGTTTCATAAATAGCATTTTAGCTAAACCGAATTTTGGTTTAGCTAATGCTATTCAAGTTATATATAAGTTATATTAAAAATAGATCAGTATAAGTTTTTTGTGAATTATTATTAGATTTGTAATAATAGGGCTGACATCTACCTTGTATAAAAATTCTTTTAAATTATGATAAAAAAGAAAATATAGCTCGTTCATTCGTTTTAATTGTTTATTAGAAAACTAATTAGCTGTCTCGTTGGTCCCCTGCGTGGCTTTGGATCACCGGGTCCTGGGTTCGAATCCTGGGTCGGACTTAGATACCGCGTTTTTCTTTCTTTTAAGAAATATGAAATATTTAGTTAAAGTTCGCAGTTCCGAGTTGAAGTTGAAGTAGGAACTTCGTGCCTCGTTAAGTCATATACATTCTGGTAATGTTATTAACTTCTGATAGTGGTCGTTAATAAGTATATCATTATCACCATAAACTGGCTGACTCGCATTGGTACAGCGTGGTGGGTAGAAGCTCCATATCTCCTCCTATAAAGAAGGAGACCTGGCCCTGTTCTAGGCAATAAAATAGTCTTACTATGATGATTGTATATTATAGAATCTCTGTTTAAAACCTTAAAGATAAATAGATGTAATTTTGTTATTTTATCTTGTGATGCAATATTATGTATTTTGTGGTTGGAAAATATATTTTGTTTTTATAAAAAAGATGTATCATAAATTCTAGAATTTCATTTTATTAATTTAAAGAAGTCAGTATTTTAAACAATTACTTTACTAAAACTTGGTCCGGCAATAGTAGAATTGATCCTTTAGATTTTACAGACTTTTGCCTACATACCCATGAAACTATTACTTAATAACATTTAGATCTAATTGATTTAACTTTTTAAATCTTTTTAATTGGTCCAATATTTTTTGGTAATCGAATGGTTAATGCCTTTAGCACTATGCCCATTTATAAGCAAGTGTTCCAAAAATATATTTCGGGTAAGTCAATATCTTTACCAAAATGACCTACTCATATAATATGACTACTCCGAATTATTTTAGTTTTATTTCTTTTAAGTATGCACTTATAAGTGCAACTGACGTAATAAATGCAATCTGTTTCCTTGCCATCAACAAAAACTTAAAGATTCAAAACAACAACATTTAATACATTTACATACTTAAATGATTTAACACCCGCATACTGTTGCACAAGCCAATGATAAGCCTGTGAATACACATAATGCAAGTTTAATTCAAACTCAAATTAGTAAGTTCATTGGTTTATATATTTACAGAGACTACCACTAGAAGGCAGGTTCTGTTACGAAGAGTCTTTATTACTTCTTGCAGTTACTTTCTGACTCTTATAAAATAATCGTTCTTAACAATATTAATTATTACTTTTTACAATTATTAAGAACGGTTACTACGGCCACATAGTTCGAAGAGCCGATGGACATTGGGGTCCCAAGGTGTTGGAGTGGTGATCCCACACCGGCAAGCGCAGTATTGGTCGACCCCCCACTAGATGGACTGAAGACAACAAGCGGGTTGCAGGGAGCCATGCCCCGGACCGACACACCCTCCGGAATCGGAGGCAGAAGTAATTTCCATTGAACTATCACGGCTCATCATCATCATATCAGCCGATGGACGTTCACTGCAGGACATGGGCCTTTTGTAGGGTCTCATCAAACATCATGATCCTAAGCCGCCTGCATCCAGCGAATCCCTCCGACTCGCTTGATGTCGTCAGTCCACCTGGTGAGGGGTCCCAACACTGCGCTATGTAGTGCGGGATCGCCATTCCAGCACTTTGAGCCCCAACTTCCATCGACTCCGCCAACTGTGTGCCCCCCCATTGCCACTTCAGCTTTGCGACACACACCTTTTTTTTTTTTTTCGCTGGGAAATGCATTTACGCATCCATACTCCTGAGGGTATGTGGGACTCGCCGAAACTTCGGAATACCCACTAAAACCCAGCGGATCCGGCTTCGTCTTTTGGTGACATCACAGGATCATTTAGCACATTCTACTGTGATGTCCCGACGTTTGTCTCTATGTGTCGCCGCCTACCCTGTTCGCCCTACATTAAGGTGGGAGTAGGTGCGCATATCGGCGCCTCCTTCTACCCTGCCTCCGCCTGCGTATGACGGGAGCATCGGCAGCTTCTTCCCTCGCTCTCTCTTCATCCTCTTTCAGACCCATGACAGCCTCACAAAACGACAGCATCACTGACCAGCACGTTTCACTGCCTATCATGACGTCAACTACGTCGGGCAACGAGACGGCTCTACCAATAGTGGATGATAGTATGTGCCTCTGCGGGCTCCAGGCTGCACATTCAGCTAGTGTGTGATGCGCTGTGTCTTCAGTGGCCCCACACTGATGGCATACCGGAGTCAATTCTCGCCTCGCTGTCTGGTGCAGATACTTACCAAAGCAGCCGTGTCCTGTTAGTATCTGCACCAGTCGGAACGTAAGCGTTCCGTGTTTTTTCTTTAGCCACCGCTCTATGTGAGGACAAACTGCGAGAACCGTCCAACTGCCAGCAATAGAGGACTCCAGATCCTCTTTCCACCTTTCAACTAGGACTGACTGAGCAAGGGTCCTGATTCTTCTTACCTCGTCTGCTCCTGTCAACACACCTTGTGCATTCATTAGCGCCCGATATTGATACACCTCAGCTAGGACTTCGGCTTGAAGTTCCCAGGGTGGATCGCCAGCCAGCAATGTTGCAGCCGTCCATGACACTGTACGGTATCCCCGGATGACTCGCACGGCAATTATTGCGACACACAACACCTGAGCCAATTTAGAAAATATAAATATCCTAAGCTAATACGACCTATGGAAGCCACGCCACTCTTTTGAAAACCACGGAACTACCAACTGCGTCAAATAAGCCGTATATAAGCTTCAAAGCTTAGTTTAACATTATTTACGTAGCGCTGATTTTAAGTATTAGAATTTCTACTTTATTTTTTCAAATGTAATAAAACCATACTAACTATAGTGCGTTTCAAAATTAAAGAATGTTGTGTGTATACGGCCTTAAAGAAATGTATTTAACCAGTAAACCTTAAACGCTATGAAAATAATGTAAAATTGTCATTTAAAAAGTTTTAATTATTGTTTTATAAACTGATCACCTTCACCAATTAATAAGGCACAATAATAAATATCTCATTCCTTCTTTGTTTACGTCGATCGTGACAAAAACACCGAACCATGAATTTTTTTAATACAAAAATCTGATAGAGTCGTGCATATATTAAATGCGTCATTGTGTTCAATATCAACTTGAAGGAAACAATGGAAACTTTGCCGCATTTCGCATTTGTAGTTGCAAGACCGATGACATAAATCGTATATTATATAAGGCTGGTGGGAGGCTACCACCCTACCGACAAAGACGTACCGCCAAGCGATTTAGCGTTCCGGTACGATGTCGTGTAGAAACCGAAAGGGGTGGATCCTCCTAACAACATAGCCCGCTTCCATGTTAGATTGCATCATCACTTACCATCAGGTGAGATTGTAGGCAAGGGCTAACTTGTAGAGAATAAAAAAAATATATAGATATATCTAATTAGTGGACCCCTTTTTTTATTCTTTACAAGTTAGCCCTTGACTACAATCTCTGCTAATGGTAAGCGATGATGCAATCTTAGATAGAAGCCGTATAATTAGTTAAGAGAAAGATGAAAACTCATACCACATTCGGTTTCTACACGACATCGTACCGGAACGCTAAATCGCTTTGCGGTACGCCGGTAGAGGGGTAACTAGCCACTTTCAAAGCCTCCCACCACCCAAAAGCAGCCAAGGAAAGGGGGATAAAATATAGCCCATAGTGTTCGTTGATCGTGTAGTTTTCCAGCAATGCAATTCGTTTTAGTGTTCTACTACGATTTTTTACTTCATCACCACAAAAGCCATCCACTGCAAAACCGAAGCCTTTTGAGGTCCAAACATCACGATGTTAGCCACCTACACCTAGGAACCCCAACGACGATTTCATTTTATGTAAAGATTGGCACGTGTAAAAAGTTACATACGCTACATTAGCTTGTTTGTAATCGAATTTGAAACAAATGCATTGACTCATACAGACGGCAATAAATCACGATTACATTCAATCGTTTCCGTTATGTTAATGGACGAGTTTACGATATTTTGTTGTTGTTTCATTAAGTAACATCCAATAATTAACCTATGGTAACACTGCTAAAATTTTCCATTCAAAAATGTTACTAATATGCATGAATAAATTAATAGATAGAATAGGATAATCAGAAATGAAGAGATCCGCAGGCGAACCAAAGTCACTGACATAGGTCAGCGAGTCGCAAAGCTGAAGTGGAAATGGGCAGGCCACATAGTTCGACGGACGGACGGACGTTGGGGTCCCTAGGTGCTGGAATGGCAACCCCGCACTGAAAAGTGCATTGTTTGTCGACGCCCCACTAGGTGGATGCTGGCCGCTGGACGCTGTTCTTGGAAGTCCATGCTAGAGGCCTATATCCAGCATTGAACGTCTATTAGCTGATGATGATGATGACGATGATGATGATGATGATGATGATGATGATGATGTTGATGATGATGAATTAGTACAATTACAAAAAAAAAATATTTAAAAACTAATCTTTATAAGGTCTATTCTATTTTATTTGGCAAATGCACCAGAGCCATATAGTACCGGAGCATTTACCTGGGTGCTATTCTAGCGTTTCTACAAAGAGAATTGATACGTAACATGGCTAGATGCCGTAGTTTCTCAAAAGTAACATAACAAATTAATGAGCGACGACATTATACTATGGCAAAATGTGAAAATAATAATAATAATAATATTTAAACAGAGTATTACTAAGATGTGGACCAAAACATAGAATTTTCTGTACATAAACACGGTCTTGCAAAATACACCACACAGCTCGGTCGCCCAGATATTAATTAAAATAACGGACAAATAGTAGCATCCATGTAGAGTGACCACATTATATCCGAGGTCAACCACGGGCCACTGCACATGGCATTCAGACGATATGTATTCCTCTGGTAACCTTGCTAAACAGTGTTGGATTTATCACATTCCTTTGTTTCGTTTTAATTACCACCTGCATCAGTTCTACCATAAAATTATACTTTACAAAAAACACAGGAATATATCACGTCAGAGAGACAAACGAATAATAAAAGGAACCAATTATAAACGTAAATTGTATGGCGCCCTAGCAGACAGCGTAAACATAAGACAACAAGTTTCATTTTTATGTATTTACTAGCGAACGCCCGCGACTTCGTCCGCGTGGAAATCAATGTTTATAAGTGTAACTCTAAATATGAAGGACTTTCAACCCCTATTTCACCCCCCTCTATTTTTATTTTAGGGTCAAAATGTCCCTATGTTTTGTTCCAAGGTTCCATTTACCATTATATCAAAATTCATCTTGATCGGTTCAGCCGTTTAGCCGTGAAAGGTAACAGACAGACAGACATACATTCGCATTTATAATATTAGTATGGATTTTAAGTTTTTAAAGTTAATAATTACATTTACCGTTCAACATGTTCACATATTAAAATATTGAAGAAATATAATATTGAAAATTATTTAGAAAGTTGATCGTTAAAGTTTGTAAAGCTGTTGTAGTGAAACAACACATTCATAATATTTTTTTTAATGTTGGTTCATATCGCATAATGTCTAGACAACGAAATAGACAACAAACATTTGGGCTCTATGGTAAGGTACAATATAATTATAATATGTCGTTGATGGTAATGATTTTACCATGTCATGTACAATAACAAGCACCTATTTGCTATTTTTGTGTGGCCCTGGTTTCAGCTGACATTCCAACTTTTGTTTATTAGAATTTGTTGTTTTCGATGATTTTAGTATTAGATTAGATAGCCTTGACACAGAAAAGCTGTTCAATGTGTTAGTGTTGTCATTTTCATTGACAATTGATATAAAATTTCTATTATTTACTTATGTATGGGACATGAAAATTATAAATTAGTGAGTTGAGTTCGTTGTATTCAGGGGCCACCATGATTGTTATTCGTTTCGTCTGCTGGATAGGCTTTACCGATCGGCGCAATGGTATTTTAAAGTTAGGGAGGCGAGATTACAGGAGATCCAGGAGAACGTCTGTTGGCTGATTATGGTGAAGCTTTAATTCCTCAAAATGAATTTTTAAAATAAAATTTACCAATTATTCTGAAACTTATTTATCTTAAATGCAAGAAAATCTTAGAATCGACGTTATGACATTCTCGTATATCATAACCGTTTAGTTTGAATTACTAAGAATATGATAAACTTAGATGGAAATACGATAAAAAGTCGGGCGTTACATAAGTAGTAAAATTGTATAGGCTTGTCTTAATTCTGCGGCTAAATGCCTACTGTTTATTGGATCATCATAGTAAAAGAGAGAGATGTTTAACCTTCACGTATCGGCTTTAATTGCCCGTCACATTTTACTTCATAGCCTCATAACTATCGTTAATTACGTAATAGGTTTACTTGAATTATGGTTAAGTATAACTCGCAAACATGATAAAAAAAGATGGGCGGTTCATGGATGTTTATATTTATATTATTCATTATTTATATACTTTTTTTTTATTTCTACACTGTTTCATTCTTTTTGATTTCAGAATATTCCTTTTTTTAATTATATTTGCAAGAAAACAGAAACCGTAATAAAAATGTTCATAAAGTATTGATCCAAAAATCCACGAATCAAAAACTTATCTAAATACAAAACTTTATCCGAATCGACTGACACGTTTTTGAAAAAATATAGTTTTATAAAAAAATATAGTTTTTTGCACTATTATGTGCCTTAAATTTTCTTGCTACAGTTAATTTCCGAAGAATAAATTTTGAATTATTATAAATCTAAAGTTTACAATATAAATCCAATAAGCACTTAGCCGTGGTTTATAAAGCGAAGCAATTTGCAATAAGTTACTTTCTTTATCGTGTAATATTTCACAATTTGAAATATGGAAAAACATTATACGGCGCTTGAGGCTCACAAATCTTGAGATATAGCAGAGGCTATTTCTTGGGCTGTACTAGTAATAGTCTGAGAGCCAAACGAAAAGATTTGATAGGAGTATTTCTCACAAATTTTAAACGCGCTGGCCAAGTTTTGTCAACTGCCTCCCCTAAAAGATGCAAAGTCCTAATCCATACAGTCGACATGCTTTGCAATAACAATTGCCATAGATGTATAGTTAGTTTAAAGCTGCTTGCTCTTGACTTTACTTGTGACAACCTACCTACCTATGGACTAACTGTAATCCTGCACTCATTTTCCTCTAGATTGTAAGAATTGGAGTAATGGTTCCGAAGTAAGAGATAATGTTAAAAATGATTTACCATTATCAGCCTATTTTGACGAACCACATGCAATGCTCCGCGCATCTGACGAACCGGCTGCAAATCCAGCAGAAGTGACTGCGCCTTGCCACGGGAACGCTGAGGTACGTCAGAGATGACGTCATCCACCGTAATACGAGGACGCTTATCATGGAAGAATTCGTCCGTGCCCTAGCGTGCCATATGTCCGCGCGCAGACCACGGATGAATATACACCTCCACGACATCGCACCAAATTGACAGACCAGCGAACGGGCGTCCCATGCCTCGGGAGCTCCTCCAAGTGGCCGATCCTGCAAGTGGATTTGACCCAAACCCAAACCCATAGGCTGAAAAGCCTCAACCCCGGGAGGGGTTGGAAGAAATACCGGGGGAGCAAGGTCCCCCGCGACACGCCCGGGCATGGGGACACTGCCTCGAGGCCCGTACAACAAACGTACAACAAGAATGTCCCAACGGCAAAGACGAACAACACTTGGCGAATTAAAAGTCCCCTTATTTCAAGAAATTGTTATGAAAAGGAAACATTCGTAAAAGGTTAAAACATGGACAAATAATACTCAATTAAATACTTTGTGCCGATTTGGCTTGTTTCTCAACAAGTGTAGAACTTGTATAGGCATAAATCTTAATAACTACCGGTACTTGAGTAATGTTCAAGTTAATGAAAATCAAATATACGTAGTTTTATTTCTATGGTTAGCATTTTATTACCTTAATTGAAGTTGACGTAACGTATTAGTACATAATGAATAATGCAAATTAAGTAAACTCTTGTAATTATATGTTGGTTAACCTCTAAACATATATACGTGTTCTTTTCTGAAACATAAAAAAATTTGAAAATAGTAAATACATGTTTTCATATTTTTTGAAGAGCTATTAAAAATATTATACCTAATAAAAAATAATAAACTGATTTTATACAGTCATACTGTTAGACAACCCAAATTATAAGAATGTTATTATGTAAAGTAAATATTACATCTATGTATTATATCGTTTTGATAAGAAGTATCTACAGTGCTCAGAAAAGACGACCAGCTCTTACGAGCACAAAGAAGAGAATGTTTGTACATTTTTTTTAAATAAATAAATAAATAATATTGTGTGTACAGATAACACAGATGTACAGTGTACACGTTTGTTGTTGTATCCATAATGATGATCCATCCTTTAGTAGAAATCACTCTAGACTTGAAGGTTACCTTGGTTATAGTTGCAGGGAAATACATTAGCTGGAGGTGCAGTCTCGATCTATGCAGAACATATCAGGAAAGAAAAAATAAAACCGCTTTGTACGTCTCCATAAGGGTGCAAATATTAATTTTTAGTTAATAGTTATGTTTTATCCATAAAACAATGTGTCACCAACAGTCCGATAGATAGTAAGCGATATAAAAATAAGTACCTATATCTACCTGTTTGGATTCTAGGAGACCATATCACCTAACTGGTTAAGTTTGCATGAATAGCCAGGCCGTAAAATAGCTTCGAATGGCTAATTTATGTCTAACTTCCATACTTAAACTGTTACAAAAAGTTCAATCGGTTACACTTATAAGTATTCATATATCCCACAGAACTTATTACATTGCTAATTATTGCAAACCAAAGTACACTTTATTGCTGTAATAAAATTAACAACTACAAGATCACAACAGACGAGTAGGCAATATTACGCCAAATAAAGAATTTCAATTCTGATTTTTAATCCTTATAGAGATAATCTCTAGATCTATTTAACCACTAAATATTCTTTTACTATTCATATGCTAATACCGTAAAGATTTTTGTTACAGACTTTGTTTTTTTTTTTCAAAAAAAATTTAAAATTAAATATAGAATGTCTAATTAATGATATTAAGCTTTTAAACAGAACGTAAGAGTACAACAAAGTTAAAATTATTTATTTTCTTCTTTCTACATACCTCTATAGTTCTAATATTTTTGATAAACACAAATTAGTGTTTTATTTAATTATTAATCTATTTTGTCTGTGGTCTCTAAGTACTGGACCCTTAAACATCTCTAACAAGCAATTGTTTATACTAAAACCAGTTTCTTTTAACTTCCTAGTATCGGGGTAGTTAATATTCATGAAATGAAGGTATTTGTATGATAATGCCATCAGGATTATGTTTGCAAATTGCTAACGATCTATCGCAATTTATTTGAACTGAAACTATGCTTCAATGTTTATTACCATTATGTCATTTTCTAACCTTTTAGCGACAACTCGCGGCGTCGTTCAGAAAAAAAAGACTTCTGTCATTTTTTTCATTCTCGATCAAATGTAGCCAATATTTATGGTTTTCAAGCTAAGATAAATACATAAGAAAACCATATAAAACACATGAAGAAATTTGTAACATATTTTCGTACGATTAGACTAGACTTATTCCAGGGGTCAGAAAAACCCAATATTTTATAGCCCTAAACAAAATTCAAACTTATGGTTTGAAGCTGCAAAAACATAACACTTGAACCAACACGACAAGCCAAATATTTGATATATTTTATTATTTTGTCTATAGATTAGATATGAAAAAATAAAAATCAGTTATTTATCAACTAATATTTGTAAAATTGGTCTTCATAGGACCTCCGACCGTGGCTAAGTTGGGCATTTTACCCAAGAACAAAAAACGCGCACTTCATTATGCACCGTCCTTCAGCCGGGGGTTTATGATAGGGCCTCCAACCGTGGTTGAGGTTGGACATTTTACCCAAAAAACGTTCTCATAATACTCGTTTGCTGCCAAAATAGAACAAAACATTCCATAAAGCCTAAGCAAAGTGACAACTCCTACGCATTTCATGCCCGCAGCATACCGCAATTGGTCCAAATAAAGTGCCTCAAGGCTGGGGTCAAATGCATCAGACCTTATTTGTTTATAGTTTAGTGTCCACACTTAATGGTAGTTGAATAGTTTGTGATGTACCGATGGGACCTAAAAAGGATAACCTAATGACAATTTAATTGAATTAATTACTACCCAGCAATCTAAAGTTACTAACGAATTGTCCGAGGCATATTTGTAAAAACTATTTACAAATCTAAAAGTGGTCATCCCGAGAACTCGTGTTACTCTGTTTCTAAGAAATGTTTCTAAGTAACAGCTTAGATTTGCATTTTTATTAATTTGATTGGTTTATACGGTTTAAGTCAATAAAAATAAAATTCACAGCATTTTACATGAAAACTATTGTCATCCTCTTTGGCACAGTTGAAATGGAAATCTCGAAACGCAGCAAAATACTCTATAAAGTACGCGATGCATTACAGTCCTCGCTAGTGTGACTACATCGTTTCCTTCAGCAATCAGCAGTCCTTTAGCAGTTAAATTAAATTTTTGATTACAAATAATAATTTCACCAAACTGTATTAAGAGTTTTTTAAATTCCCTCAAAATAAAGAAGTAATTTAATAAAACGAGAATATCAACAGCATTGTGGATCTAAACTTCATTTGCCTGAGGAAGGCTCGGCTCTGTAGTGGGCTAAGACGTATTCATGTTAAAAATATTGATGTAACTATTCCATCTTATTTCAATAAATATATAAAAATAAATAATTATTTTAGATTTTCAACATCATCATCATTAACAACCCATATTCGGCTCACTGTTGAGAACGAGTCTCTTCTCAGAATGAGAGGGGTTAGGCCTTAGTCCACCACGCTGGCTGAATGCGGATTGGCAGACTTCACACTCGTAGAGAATTAAGAAAATTCTGGTGGTGTCCTCACGGCCTTCACTGTTTGAGACACTTTTTTCTTAAAATACACATAACTGAAAAGTTGGAGGTGGATTCGAACCTACACCCTCCGAATCGTAGGCTGAGTTCATATACACTAGGCAATCACGTCTCTTAGAACTTATGAGTATAGATAAATACATATACAAGTAGGTACTTTGTGAATGTATCTGATACCATGAAATGATCCTAACGCCAAATTGAGTCGAGCCTTATCCCATCAGTGGGATAAATGCGACAAATTACGTGTTGGTATGAAAATTGTCGTAACACACATCTGCGTTTGCCAGAAATGGTTTCGTGTAATAAATACTTTTTAGCGATGCCTTAATAAATGGTAGAGTAAACACAAAAATGTGATTTTCGTAACAAAAATGTTATACCTATACTACTTGTCGGTTCGTCTTAAGTTGCGTTAGTTGTTGTATTTACTTTACAGATGTCTAGAACAGGATTTTGTAATATTTAATATCACTGACAGCTTATTTGAAAGGCCTACGAACTTTCACACTTAACACAAACTTTCGCCTTTATAATAATTATTATTGTGATACTTCTAATATAATTAATGAAATTCTTAATCTTATCGAGACTACGTCATGACTAAGATTTAAGAAACATTCATAGCGAACTAATTACCCACTTAGAGATAAAAAGAGGACACAACGATCATTTTAATTGGTTGCATGTAAAAGATAGCTCTTTATATTCTGACCTAGCGACAACACCGTTGCAGAAGGAATTACGAAACTGCCTTTTCATAGGCTGTTATAATTCAATTAAAATAATCACGTAATACAAGACGAAATAGCTTGTAGGCCGATCCAAATGTTTATCTATTTTAAGCATAAAATTATAATAAAAAAGTCGTAAATGGTGCAATAAATGTAATTATGTCGCGGAAGATATTGAGAGATAATATTAGATTACTAATGGATACACGTAGCATTGCTCGCTCACCGAAATGCTGTTAAATATTTGAAGACTTACGACCTTAAAAGTCCCACAATTAGTCGTTATTCGGCAATTATTTTATGCTCGCGGCGCTTGACCATGTGCATGGTAATGTTTCATTTATCAATTTTGGATTAGAGTTTAATTATTCCTCAAATATTCAATGTGATTAAATGTTGTTTTAAACTTTTAATTTTATCTGTCTATATTTGTAAACAAAATTATATTTCTTCCTACGTGCCTTCCTATTATATGCCATAGCAATCCGTATATCATTAAAATCTTGTCCCTAAATAAACCTAAAAACTTTGGCAATAAATGATAGCTGAAACCGCTTTCCAAACCGCTCGCGTCAAATAAAATTCACTATAACTCGCAAATCTCCATCTCCAAATAATTATTTTTGGTAGTTCTCTAAACTCCAGTGAATTTGGTATCTAGATCACAACCACACAACTATTTAAATCTGGGTTGTCGATCTTAGGGTGATGTATGACTCTATAACGCTAACCAGAACCGACAACTTAACATGCTATTAAAACAAAGAAAGGTATTACATCACCAACTTCCCAACTCCATGGTACTAAGAATTTCTTGAAAGAAAAATTCTTCAATATTTTACAGACCGACCTCAAATCCTCACGATTCGAAGCCACATTTTCTAACCACTGAAGCAAAGAGGCAGTTTAACACAATATAAAACAAAAAAGTAATAGCTGTCTTTAATCTTATTTCTTATACGCAACGTACTTTAATGCGGTTTTCATCATTACATATAGAATAAAAATAAGTCGGGTTTTCCTTCCTGACGCTATAACTCCAGAACGCACAAACCGATTTCCACGGTTTTGCATTCGTTGGAAAGGTCTCAGGCTCCGTGAGGTTTAAAGCAAAGAAAATTTAGGAAAAATTTCAACGTAAGGTAGAGGTAGGGTAGAGTACGGGTAGGGTAGGGGTAGGGTAGGGGTAGGATAGGGATAGGGTAGGGGTAGGGTAGGGGTAGGGTAGGGGTAGGGGTAGGGTAGGGTAGGGTAGGGTAGGGTAGGGTAGGGTAGGGGTATGGTAGGGGTAGAGTAGGGGTAGGGTAGGGGTAGGGAGAGGTATTTAAAAGTTTACATCGAGTTTCACGCGAACGAAGTCGCGGGCATCCGCTAGTTACATATAGAATGATTCATTATCAGCATCATCGTCATCATTTACAGCCGATGGACGTCCACTGCTGGATATATGCCTTTTGCAGAGACTTCAAGCATTCAACGGCTCCCTGCAACCCACTTGAAGTCCTCGGTCCATAGTGGAGAATCGCCCAACACTGCGTTTCCGGTACGCGGTCGCCATTCCAGCACCTTGGGACGTCAGCACCCGCAGCACCAACGGCAATCGGCTCTTATACGTATCATTAACAACCAGAATGACAGATTTAAAACGTAATTAAGAAAATTCTCAGGTATGCACGTTTCCGTTTCATAATATTTTTTCCTTACCACACACAACTGAAAAGTTGGAGGAACATGACTGGATTCGAATCTACGCCCTCCGAATCGAACGCAGAGAGCCACCTAACATTATTTTCCGCCCGAACGAAGTTGTGGGCGTCCCCTAGTTTACTACAACTAACTAAATAATCTGTACACATAAAGATAAATTGAAGATATAAATTACACCAGCTTAGATTCGCGCTCGTGACAAATATTAGCATAAACCATTAGACATATCCTTTTTGCAAAATATTAGTGCACTCCGAACACGTCCGGCGAAAATTCCACGTTTATCTTTATTTGTCAACTTAAATCTGTTGACATTTATTCTGTGTTATGGATTAAGAGTGTTTAATAGCCAGACACACCTCAATTTATGAAGGCTTAAAGTTTGACAACCTTTATGCGGATCCTTAAACTACTTCATCATTACCAACCCATATTCGACTCATTGCAGAGCTCGAGTCTCCTCTCAGAATGAGAAGGGTTAGGCCAATAGTCCACCACGCTGGCCCAATGCGGTTTGGCAGACTTCACACACGCAGAGAATTATGAAAAGTTCTCTGGTATGCAGGTTTCCTCACGATGTTTTTCCTTCACCGTTTGAGACATGTGATATTTAATTTCTTAAGCTACTTGCCGGAGGCAATTAAGTAGTTTGGACTGCTGGTGGCTTTGAAAGGTAGTCTGAAAGAAAGCCTTCTGAGGGCAGAACTGACCTGACAGACCTGTCCAGATCCTGAAAAAACTAAGTATATAAAGCAAAAAAAAAATAACATAATTATTTTTTTTTTCCTCGGCATGATTTTTAGACTTCGCTGCAGCGCTTTCGAAATGTCAAATTTAAATGGTGTCTAGGTAAGAGAGGTAAGAGGTGTCACGAAGGTAATAGTCTGGTGCCTGGAGATATTATTCTTCATGATCTGGATAAATGGTCAACGATGATACAGATGATCCTTAAATGCATTCCAAAGTTCTACTTAACAAACGTGTCGCAATTTAAAGCTATTTAAACTAACGACAAATACCATCAAGATATAGCTTTCAATTAAATATTTATTAAGAAATTAAATATCACGTGTCTCAAACGGTGAAGCATAAATCATCGTGAGGAAACTTACATACCTTTTTTTGAATTTTTCTAATTTTCTACGTGTGTGAAGTTTGCATTTGGCCAGCGTGGTGTACTAAGGCCTAATCCCTCTCATTCTGAAATAACATTCATGCTCAACAGTGAGCCGAATATGGGTTGTTAATGATGAATGAAAATATTTTTTTTTCTTTTACCAATAGAAAGCTACATCTTCACCAAGTACCTAACCGAGGCTATAATTTAACCCCGTATTTTTACTAAAACGATAACTGCGTTTCGTCTGCTAGTATCAAATAATAGCATCACCGGAGCTTGTGAAGGAGACCTTGGAATTAATAAGCGTGCTTTTCGGGGGCTTATTGTATGGTAATGCGTGATAGCTAAGGGCGGACCGCACATTCAATGGACTGTATAATCGGTTTAAACGAAATAATTGATTGTGTTTGATTGAGTACCAGTCAGACGGATTAATAAAGCTTATTTTATTAAATGAGCAATGTTTATTCATTTATTAAGATGTTCTGAATAAATTGTGTTATAAAGATTTGACAGCTATTGTTACACCTGGAATAGAAGCAACTGAAAAGCATGGATGGAAAGATCATTTTTATAGTATTTAAAAACTTGTTACGCTGGTTCGGCACAAAAATCAAATGTCATTCCGAACTGACTCTTGATTTTTGTCGATTGACATTTGATATACATACTTACTGTGATGTCCCAAAAGTTTCAAAGCAAACAAGTCTGTAAATGGTCTTACAGAAGCTGTTTAGTCAGTTACTCCTCCTATACAATGTTCATTCGTTTATTATGAGGACAGCTTATGTCCTGTACTATGTGACTGTACCGCCCACGCTTTACATTCCTCATTCTATGAAGGTTATCTATATTCAATTTACACCCTATACTTCATATAAACAACCTACATCTAGCTCATGTAAAAAAGTGGACAGCAAAAGCTTTTTAAATTGTACATAGACATACTAAACTATTTTAGCACCAATTTGAATTAGTTAAAATATTATATTAAGTCTGATTGTAATGTGCTTATATTGGATAGAACCATTGGATAGAGCCGTGATAGCCCAGTGGATATGACCTCTGCCTCCGATTCCGGAGGGTGTAAGTTCGAATCCAGTCCGGGGCATGCACCTCCAACTTTTCAGTTGTTGTGCATTTTAAGAACTTAAATTTCACGTGTCTCAAACGGTGAAGGAAAATATCCTGAGGAAACCTGCACACCAGAGAATTTTCTCAATTCTCTGCGTGTATGAAGTCTGCCAATCCGCATAGGGTCAGCGTGGTAGACTATTAGCCTAACCCCTCTCATTCTGAGAGGAAACTCGAGCCGTATATGGGTTGATAACGAGTAATATGCTTTAGCCCTTACACATCCAACAGCAGCATTACAGGTCCAAACCAAGCTATCAGTTTACTCCGCAACTATTTAGTCACTGGCGCCAGTTCCAGGCTTCCTTCTTAGTGTTCCGCCGAGACGTCGCCGACTGTAGTCGAATGCAGACGTTGGTAGCAGCTAACGGGTGCAGTGGACGACCGCTGCCGAACGCCGCTATAATGGAATTAAAGACAAAATTGTGCATGTCATCACTTTTTGCGGTGATTGCATGGACATGATGAATAAGTAGGGACGTAACCAATCTATAGTATAAAATTATCATTGGATTGACTAACATTCCGCATGTATATATAACGATTTATGGCCTAACAATTTTATATCAATTAAAATAATTATTAATGTTTACATTAACTTTTATTTAATTGCCATGTAGTCAATTATGGGTTGGTTGGTCAAATCTGGTTCGTTAGTCGAATGGTTACTAATGTGACTTCGAATCACGAGGTCCATGTTTTGAGTCCCGAGTCCAGCTGAGAAATGTTGAGATTTACTTTCTTTTTAGAAAAAAAATCTCAGTTCACGGTTGGCAAGTTGGTGATATAAAACCCCATTGCCTCCGAAAGCACATTAAGCTGTTGATTCTGGCCATTATCTGATTGCACTATAAAATCTAACAACGAAGTTCAACGAAATGACGTCCCGATCATGTTATTTCGTTGAAATAACCATGTTGGATGATTGCAAAACAAAAAATCTTAGCTAATCGATATAGTTGCTCATGGTTTGAAAATCAGAACATAGAAAATAAATATTTTAAAAAATATTACAAGCCACTTCAAAACATATCGTAGGTACCCAAGAAACAAATAAGTGAAAATAACATTATAATATTTTGTACCTACTCATCACTGGAAAAAAAGAGCGGTTATAGCGCAGTGGATGTGAATCAATTCCTTATAAATTCGCGTTTACGATCGTCACAGTATGAAAATATTGAAATCTGCCACTAGACACTCAAGTAAGATTACAATCAGAGGCTAACGTGACATAAAATAAAAAAAAAAATATAACTAAGTCCAAGTTACAATTCAA
This sequence comes from Bicyclus anynana, assembly GCF_947172395.1. Taxonomy (NCBI): domain Eukaryota; kingdom Metazoa; phylum Arthropoda; class Insecta; order Lepidoptera; family Nymphalidae; genus Bicyclus; species Bicyclus anynana. The sequence continues at coordinate 5,999,670 of NC_069089.1, read as the reverse complement.
GTCTTTTTCGTTCGTCTTTATCCAATTAAACGCTTCTTAGACCAAATAAGGTAAACGTAACTCAAGTCTCATTATAAAATGTAATTCTTCTGCATAATACATATATGATATACGAGTAAACCTAGGCACTGATAATGGAGGTCACAGATGCAACAATGTTGCAAAAATCTTGCGAAGGATACATTTAAAACAAGTTGATTAATATTAATAATTTAATAAACAACGAAGTGAGCATAATGACAAGATTTACTGTTTCCTTTAACAAAGAAATGAAACCATAAGTGAAAACAATAACATTTATTTTAGCGCTTTAGGTATTGATGTGACAGTTTTTATTTCAGCAATGCTAAAATAAAAAATTAAAATATAAAAATTAAAATTAAAAGTTTTTAAAATACATCGAAGCTCATGAATTTTCTGATGAAACGGACTCTTGAATTAATTCCATAATAGTAGAAAAATGCCATAAAATGAAAAGCCAAAATATGTATATTTTTTGGCTTATCCCATTATCTCTAAATCTTCATTGAATACTTTTTTTTCAAAACTGCTGTGATTGAAATGGTTCTTCTTTTCTTCTTGTAATTCGTCGAATGAAAAATTAGAAGAAGAAAGAAGATATTCGTCGAAGAAAGAAGAACCCTTTCGGTCATGACAGTTTTGAAAAAAAACCTCACTTATTTTAATTACTAGCATTGTTACAATTTATTGTATGGGTCATCTTAAAAGTTTTAACTACTTTCTCTACACTTAATACTATGAATTTATTTTCCAAAAATAACATGATATTAATCATGAGTAGATAAGTAGATTCTACCTCACTGTAACCGGAAGGTCATTTGTTTAAGGATATTGTTTCAAAGTTGCTATATGGAGAAGGTGTGTTTTGAGTGATCTTTCATAAAACTCATAAATCTCGCAAATTGTATTCCATAATTTCCAAATTTTTTTATTACTAATACAAACAAATGTACATGGGGTATATTGATAATATTTATTTTTTGTTTTACATTGTCTACTTGAATGTACTTAATAAATATGGAATTGATAAAAGATATGACATTATCAAGGTAGGCGCGTTCTACATCGAGATGTGAGCCGCCTAATTACAACTGTTTGTATTTACATATTAAGCACAATCTAATAAAATTTAAATGACGAGCTATGTAGAAACATTCTGTGGTAGGTTGAAATGGACATAAATTTAGTGTAGTTCTTGGTATCGCGTAATAATTACGAGTGTTTAAACTAATAGAGCTAAGATTTGGTTAGTTTGATACGAGTTTACTCATAAACTACGGGGCGTTTTCTAGTTTGTCACCATTGATTTCAACTCAGCTTGTTCGTGCACATCATATCAACGAGTACTATCTATTTTTGTGAAAGCTGGCCCAATGAAATATTCATCATCATCATCATTACTAACCTATATTCGGCTCACTGTTGAGCACGAATCTCCTCTCGGAATGAAATGGGTTAGGCTTATAGCACGCTGGCCCGATGCGGATTGGCACACACACGTAGAGAATTAAGAAAATTCTCAGGTATCCAGGTTTCCTCACGATGTTTTCCTTCTCCGTTTGAGACACGCATATTTAATTTCTTACAATGCACTCTGAAAAGTTGGAGGTGCATGCCCCGGACTGCATTCGAATCTACGCCCTCAAAATCGAAGGCGGAAGTCATATCCACTAGGCTATCACGGCTCTTTTCTTATGAAATCTTATTGCCATGCATATTTCTGTCGTCAAGCTGTGTTTTGGTATAGAAGATAATTTATTGGCGTAGGTGGCAGAGGGCAAGGTTGACGATTTAGAAGGTGGTTGTGTTATACCCCTGTGCCTCGGATAACACGTTTAGCATTCATTATCATGCACATCAGCTGATACTGAACGTTAAGTAATGACATTAAACCTCCAAGGGATAAACTTGATTGGACACGTTTTGTTTTTCGTTTTTCTATCATTTTACCTAATCTTTATGACTCTTTTAAACCAAATCTTAATATTTTATAACTGTTTAATACAATAATATCACTGCGCTTGTAATAAACAAAGGTTTAATAAAATCTCGATTACTAATTACATTTAAGCGGTAAGTATAAAATCTGCAGTATTTAGCGGGAACGGTTTTCGTCTATCATTATTTTATTAGCTAAATATAAATACGCTCTACGTTCCAAATTTCAACGCAATTGATTGTTAGGTTCATAAATTGGGTGCTTTGTTGATAAGTAGGTACGTACTGGAATAATTTTGAAGGTAACTGAATCGTGTTCCATTACGTTCCGTTACTTAGGTTAGGTTAGGTAGGTAGATACTATAGATAGTAGGTAAAATATCTGTCAATTTAAGTTTATTTTAAAATACATATGAAACATTATGGTAAGATTATAGAAAATATTATGAAGATCAATCAAAAAGATGATAATAGGAGTATAGGCAGGGGAGCTGGTAAAAAAGAAGGAACGCAATAGTTCTTTGCCTTACTATGGAGAGGTCTTTAGCCAGTAGACGTCCACCACTATACCTTGAGGATTAAAAATATAAAAGAAATCTATTAAAATTACTTATCTTTTTCTACATAAGTTGGTGATTCTTCTACCCACTTAAATCAGTTGGACTTGTAAGAAATTTCTCGTCTCCTAAAAATATCACTTTTAAGGAATTTGTGGAAGGTACCTCAAACCATTTCGCAACTGATGCTGCTGATCTGTTTCGCCACGAACATCAGTAAATGCAAGCATATCAACGGTGTTGTAAAGATCGTGAGTTATTACGAGCTATTGGTATAATAGCGGGGGGAAATACGCGCTTTGTGTACCCTTTATTGGTCATGATCATAGAACGTGCTAATTGGAGCCTCTTTTATAATTCTTTGTGATGTTCGCAATCATATTAATAAATAATGTTACCGTAATATAAATCTACTCTCTGAATCAACTATTGTATTTGCCCCTATCATCATTCATCATCATCATCATATTATAAGCCGATGGACTTTCAAACATCACGATACTGAGCCGCCTGCATCCAGCGAATCCCAGCGACTCGATTGATGTCGTCTACCTAGTGGGGGATCGACCAACACTGCGCTTTGTCATGCAGGGTCGCCTTGGGACCCAACGACTATCGGCTCTTCGAACTATGTGCCCCACCCATTGCCACTTCAGCTTCGGGACTCGTTGAGGTATGTCCGGTGACTTTGGTTCTTCAGCGGATTCCTCTGTTTCGATCGCGCACAGATGCTCCGAAAATAGCTCGTTCCATCGCCCGACGTGTGACTCTGAGCCTTCTTAAGAAGCCCATAGTTAGCGACCAAGTTTCGGAACTGGCAACACCCACTGTTCGAAGACTTTTGTTTTCAGGCACTGAGGAATTTCGGACGAAAAGATTTCGCGGAGTTTCCCAGCCCAGTTTCCCAGAGTTTCGCGCAGTTTGATTCGGCGGTTCACCTATTTCTCGAAATTGGAACTACCTAACTGGATCATAATATGTCCTAGGTATACCTATGTATTCGTCTACATTAGAATAATTGTTATGGCAGCCCTTTAATGTATCGAAGAATCATGCCGTTATACCGGCATTCATCTTACATGAGAGCCGATGAATTCCAAAATATTTTGAATTCTTAATGTGAGGTGGATAAACATATGTAGAATTATATTAACGTCATGAATATCAAGATTAGTTGGTGCATATAAATACAATTTTGTTAGATAAATATTTAAATTGTATCAACAAGACCAGAGCTTATCAGCTCGATAATCGATTTTACATTAAATAATCAGTTTTTATGTATCGTTAACACTTACTGCACCTTCAGTATTTTCGAAATTTACTATCTGAATATGCTAATTTTGTAGATATTTAAAATTTGTATCAAGCATATTGCGTATAAAGAATCTGCAACATTGTAAGCTGTGGTACTATTTTGTATTTAGAATTCTAGGTGAATGTCTTCTTAGCAAGCCCATTCCATAATGCGAGACCATTACTTCTCAACACGTCATATATTAACAATAATAATCTCATTGATTTAAACTCATTTTAGGAAAATATTTAAAACTATTTTTTTCATTATACGCCCCCCGAGTATTTTATTTTTTTCATTATATAGGCGAGCGCTTGGCTACAATCATGCTTGACAGTAAGCGCGGGTGCTCAGCTCCATATCCAGTCTCCTGTAAGGAGATCGATAGGATAAGTTGATAATGATGGTAATCCAAATAAAAAGGCTTCTTGTGTTGTGATATTTTAGATTTAATTGCATCTATTTTTTATTGAAACACACTTAGCGCCCCAAATGTAAATTAATAGAGCAGGATATTAAATGTTAATAAACTTAATGTCAGGGTCCGAAAGTAAACATCGGCCTTATAAAAAACTATCGATCATCAACATACTCGAACCAATTTAATTATGTAGGTATTTTAGGGTTCCACAAGGAACCCTTGTAGTTTCGCCATATCCGTCTGTCTGTTCGTCCGTCCGTCCATCCGTCCGCTGTTTAGCGCAGAGACTATTACTACTAGAAAGCTGTAAATTAGCATAAGTATGTACATTAAAAATTTAACAAAGTCAATAAAATATATATTATAAAGCTGAAGAGTTTGTTTGATTGAACGCGCTAATCTCAGGAACTACTGGTCCGATTTGAAAAATTCTTTCAGTGTTAGATAGCCCATTTATCAAGGAAAGCTATAGGCTATAATATATTATCCCCGTATTTTTACGGTAACGGGAACCACGCGGGTGAAACCGCGCGGTGTCAGCTAGTCTTGTTATATAATCTATACTAATATTATAAAACTGAAGAGTTTGTTTGTTTGTTTGTTTGGTTGGTTGAATGCGCTAATCTCAAGAACTACCGGTCCAATTTGAAAAACTCTTTCAGTGTTAGATAGCCTATTTATCAAGGAAGGCTAAAGGCTATATCCCCTTAATCCCACGGAAACGGAAACCACGCCGGCGAAACCACGGGGACGGAGTAATAAAATATTTTTAGGGTACCTTCCCTACATGTAAAGTGGGATGAAATTTTTTTACTCGTTTATTTCAGTGTGTGGTGTCGTTGGATAGGTCTTTGAAAGATACGAGGAGTCTCCCACCAATATTTTTCGATTTAGGGACCCATTTGTAAAATATTAAGCTTTTAAGAGCTACGTCACGTACGTAGTTCATAGATTGACGGTCAACGCTCTGTATACGCATACGTATCTTGAAGCCTTGTAAAGCTTTTTTGTAGTTTTTTTTTTAATTTAACAGTACCTACAAAAAATTAAATTAAGATTAGTCTTGAATTTTTTCTCGTCATCGTGCTATTCAACTCGTTACATGGGACTTCGGTTTAGGCTTTTGCTCCACAGTATTTTTACTACGTCAAAAAGACCTTAATTTTGACGGATGATTTGGTGTATGAAAGCAAAGCATCTTCCAAAAATTGAATAATATAGTATCGATCGCTAACAAAATATTAAAAATTAAAGTATTAATCAAAATATCAAATAATACAATGTCAAAAGTACCAGTAATTTTCCATTAGAGTTGGTACCGTCTAGTTAATAATAATTATAACGTTGACTTAAGTAAATGTAAAATGCAAATTAGAGTTCTATGAATCTTCCTAAATTAGTTTCCTTCTAAAAATTAAATAACCGCATCAATATGAATTAAGATAAATAATACAATAGAACAGTTTTTGATACGTTTGCTTGTTAATTAGGTATCTATCTACAGCACGCGTTACTGTGGTATTTAAAAATCAAGGTTGCAATGCAAAAAGTCACAATGTTGAAGCAACAAAGAAAAAAGAACATCAACCTATCGGTATGTACTTATAGACGGAGAGCCAGCGACAGCCAGACCTTCGTCATTTTATAAAAGTCTGAAAGTTTGTCAGCTCATGCTCCTACGATATGAGTAGATAGATAAGTTCCGTAATTACTATGGAGCTTGGACCGTGGTGGGTTTTGGAGATAGCAGATTTCAAGGATCCAGACCCTCAACCGTCTGAGTATAAAGTATAATTTTATTATATTTTTATCGGCATAAAATAAGAAATGATATCCCCATTCGCCAGGCAATTCGTTAGACCCTTGAAGTTTCAAAATAAATAGTGTTTTCGAAGGGTTGCCGCGAAGCTAAGTGTCTGGGAATAAAATTTCTCATATTATGCCGAGGAAGACATAAAAAAAAATAGACTTTTTACTTAGACGATTGATGGTCTGGACCCTTCAAACGTGCTACCTCCCAAAGCCACCACGGGCCAAACGCCATAATTGGCTACCGTACTTACTTATAGTAGGAGCACGAGCTGACAAACTTTCAGCTTTTATATAATGACGAAAGTCGGGGGTTGACGGGCTCTTGGACTATTCGTTAATACCATACGGGTACTAAATATTGTTATGTAAATCTCGATTGCTTTTGTGTTTTATTTAGATATGTAGCACTCGTAGTATAGGAAAATTTTCAACTTGGTAAAATAATTGTCAGGAAAATTGTGTAAATTAAAAAATATCAGTAGCCTAATCCTCTGAAAACTAAAGCATTGACAGAGTATTCTATTGAGTAACAATAATCTCAATAAAATTCGAGTTGCCTACATATTTTGCTATTTAATAATTTAATTTTAACTGAATTATTAGCAGCCCATTTTAACGGCCCTCTGCAGGGCTAATCTAAAGACGACTAAAGGAGACTAACGTGTAAATTACACTACTCGTTTGCATTACTCGTGTAAACCTCCCTGGCGCAGGAAATCATAATTTTTCATAACACAAAATTATTTAAATTGTGGAAATCAAGACCACGACCTTTCGGAATCGAAAATACACCAATCGGTCATCTAATCGACAAACCATCCAACCAATTACTCAAGGAAAAAAGAAGAAAAATATTTTTTATAAAAGTAAATCCCTTTTAGTAGTATTACCGAAGTATTCAACAAAACTTCGATGCTTAGTTTGATAGTCTGTAGATACAGAATTTATTTTGAAGTAATAATTTTGTTTATTTTTCTTAAAAACATTGGTTTTTGACTTAACACTTAGCTCTATTCAGTGACGTAGCGTGCCTTGGAGGGGCTCTGTATCAAAATTAATTGAGGGGCCCCATATGAATCATTTTATTTATTTATATAATTTTTTTATTTTTTGAAGGGTAAAGATTTCTTTAAACAGAAAGATATTTGCAGAACCTATAAATATACGGGAATTCCTAGGCTTTTCAAACCAAAGGAGATTGAGGATTACATTTTACTAATTTTAGCTTTCACACATAAGGGGCCCTTGCCCTTGCAGTCCGGGGGCCCCGTATTATTGATACGGCTGATTCGGCGGTAGCTACACCCCTGGCTCTATTAATAAAACTTGAATCAATAACAAACATGATAAAATTCATAGATCAGCAAAATTGAATATTTAATTATCGAGCTATCAGTTTCTATCAGTGCCAAGGCAGGTCGCTTACCATTTCTCGAATCAACAACTTGTAAAGAATATATCAATTATATATTTTAATGGTTTATTCAAATAATATTAATTAGTTCCAGTTCTTGCACGTTATTCTTACTCGTTGATAGCTCATCCGAGGAAGTGCTATCAACGTTTTTTGTTAGATAGCATTGCTGTCTAAGTTTAAAGTGAGTTGTTGCCGGTGAAGACAAACATCAGTATTCTGTGAACTGATGTTATACGCGATGGTTTTTTTTTTGTTTTCAACTAAAGTCCTGTTAGAGCTAATCCTCTCACTGCTTAGGTATACTCAATACATTTAAAAAAATTTAAGTGTCTGTGGTTTAAATATAACTGTGTTTTTTCACTGTCTGTCCGCGCTAATCTCTCCTGACCGCTGAACCGATTTTAATAGGTTTTATATTTGACATTAAAGGACATTACATAACAACATGTAAGCTAATTTTATCTCGAAACTATACATCGATTTATGAAAAACTGAATTTATCGCGGACGAAATCGCTAGAGAACGCTATTTACGAATATTATTGAAAAAAACACGAGCTTTGGAACGGGTTATTTATGAAAATACCAAATTTTTAACTTAAAAATCAGAACAACAAAAAAAATCAGTATTGAAATACCGGTAAGTAATACTCGTATATAATTATATGTAAGTATTTGACTTACAAGACGGAGGTCCTCGGTTCGATCCCCGGCTAGGCCGATTGAGGTTTTCCGGTACGATGTCGTGTAGAAACCGGAAGGAGTGTTGATTTTCACCCTCCTTCTAACAAGTTAGCTCGCTTCCATCTTAGATTACATTATCACTTACCATCAGGTGAGATCGTAGTCTTTCAATTTTATCGTTCTTTAACGTAAGCAGTTGCTGTATACCTACACCTATGTAATGAAATGAGATCTGCACAGCTATAGCGATGTTTGGTATAATTCGCACCGCTATCTTTCTCATTCTATAGTATCCTGTTAAACAGAGAGAGATAGAGGTGAATTCGAAACTCGCACTTGCGAGTTATAAAAATATCTTTACAGAATAGCCTAGCTGTAATTGCGCCAGAGACGTGTAATTTAATTAAAGTTATGGCCCTTAGCTAATTCTTACCTCACATGAAGGTCAATACCATCAGCGCGTTACTTAATAAGGTAAAACACTGACGCGAAACTTTTTGTGACAAGTCTGTATTTGCTTATCGTTAATATGCGCAACTTTATAAGTGCTCTGGCAGTACTTACCCAGTGGGTACGATGTCCGTGATACAAAAAGTTGCATTGAAGGCCGACGCAAATTGAGAAGATATGTTAATTCTACTTCATCGCTATCTAGAGGGTTATTATGTAACTCGGTGTACCATTCAAACAATCTGTCACTACATCGTTTTTCATCGTATTTTCGGTTTTGCAACCATCTTACATTGTTTTTTTAACGAAATTACATAATTATCGTCATTTTACGTAAAATGGCATAAGTATAGTAGTGGTAGTAGCAAGTAGTAACTTTATTTTAACGAAAAACTTTACGAACTTTACATAATTTCGTTGAAATAATCATGTTAGATGATCATAAAAACATTAAAATCACTGCCAATTTATGAGAAATGTCGCAGTCAATGTGATTTCGGTGAAATAACTATGTTAGATGATAATAAAAACAAAATTAAGATGAAAAATGATGTAGTGACTCATTGTTTGAATGGTACACTGAAATACACAATATGGCCTCTGATAAGTATCTACTGAGTCGGTACATACGTGATAATAAATCAACTACGGTCTTAAATTATACGTGTATTTTAGCTGTCACTTAGAATGAACATTAGCACTTTTATGTACCAGTATGTGGACAGTTTTCACCATAAATGCTTGCCGATTTGGATGGTGTATCCGTTATTAAATGCATATTTCTCAAGAAAGGCTAAATGTAAAAGCATGTGGTTCGTTTTAGGTATACACATATCAGTTACTGACCTGTTGGATTTCCTTTTAAGTAATCCATAATTGTTAATCTGCAATTTATTTTTTTATGAAACGTGATAGCCCAGTGGATATGACCTCTGCCTAAGATTTGAATGTGGTCTGAGGCATGTACCTCCACCTTTTCAGTCATGTGCATTTTAAAAAATTAAATACCACGTGTCTCAAATGGTAACGGAAAAATATCGTGAGGAAAACTGCATACCTGAGAATTATTTTCTTAATTCTCTGTGTGTGTGAAGTCTGCCAATCCGCATTTGGCCAGCGTGGTGGACAAAGGACTAAGACTCGTGCTCAACAGTGAGCCGAATACGGGTTGTTAATGATGATGATGAATTGATTTGGACCCTTGAATCTTACAAAGCCACTGCGGTCCAAACATTATAATTGATATATTGATATTGGCTATGGTAGGAACAAAAGCTGATAAACTATCAGCCTTCATAGAATGAAGCATGTCTGGCTATCACAGCTACTCGAGTTAGTACCCACTTTATCACAGCTATGATATAAGCGTCGTGATAATAATTTAATGTGTTAGACCTTAAAATATAACGCGTTCATAATATTAATGATATCATTAAGTCACAGAATTGTTTGCTCGATTTAGTGCCACGTCCAGCTTTCCGTGCTTGTGCAAAAAATAAACAGCGACCACGTGTGGAAGGACATCGCGTGGCAAAGGTTACGTACCTTACACGTCATAGGAAAAAATGTACTTGTTTACAAAAAACAATAGCATATAAATGTAGTTGTTTACATTTTGTTTGTAGTTGTTAAAAAAATAAAAAACCATTGCGCCAAGCGATTTAGCGTTCCGGTAAGATATCGTGTAGAAACCGAAAGGGGTGTGGATTTCATCCTTCTCCTAACAATTTAGCCCGCTTCCATCTTAAATTGCATCATCACTTACCATCAGGTGAGATTGTAGTCAAGTGCTAACTTTTAAACTATATAAATAGAAAAATATATACATATAGAATTTATAAATATCTGTTTTCTTTATATGCTTTTCGTAGTGTTTGGAAGTCTCTACAAAATGATAGTCCAGCAGTGTACGTACACCATCTGATAAGATGATGAAGATGATGATTATTTCAACAGTAAAATTTTAAATAAATAAAATAATTTATTCTATTGTTTCTTAGGAACAAGACTGAAATGAACAAAATCACTTGAATTCTTAGAAATAAAAATATGTATTTCATAGACTCGAACCCAGGACCTCGTGATCAGAAGCCACATATTCAAATCACCATCCATGCTGCTTAGTTTAATAATTACGCGCAAGATCAAGAAAATTCTCTAGAATTTTCAAAAAACAAACATGGATCCTCCTCCTTTTTGGAAGACGGTTAATAAATATTATTTGATAAAATACGCTGTACGACTAATTATCAAATAAATATTATTTGATAATAATTATACAGAAAAGTTAAAGTTATAGCCATGATAGCCTAGTGGATATGACTTCTGCCTCCGATTCTGGAGGGTGTGGGTTCGAACCCGGTCCGAGGCGAGCACCTATACCTTTGCAGCTGTGTGCATTTAAAAATAATTAAATATCACGTGTCTCAAACGGTGAAGGAAAACAACGTGAGGAAACTTGCACACCAGAGAATTTTCATTGTCAAAATTCAAAATTTAATTTCGTAATGAGATTTTTGCTACCTAAAAACACAAAAGAGTTAATAATGGGCATTTATAATTTTAAATCATGAAGTGGTGAGGTACTCTCTCTTTACCCGTTCCTGTTGCGTTTATATTTTTTTATTAAGAAACAACGCCTTTAATGTTTCCATTTGATCAAACTTGCCTCTCCTAGATACGTGACAGTGGCGTCACTCTGAAGGTAACACAATAAGGTTCAGTCACCCACTCAACGTTTACTTCGAAATGTCATCGAATCCACTTTTTGTCGCTAACAAGTAATGAGATCAAGAGGATAAAAATTTTATATTACTTTAGAGGTTAAAGTTTTTATACGCAAATATAATTTAAACTGGTTGAAGTTTTGTTGCTATTAATCCTTAACTTGTCTTGCACCTTAATTTATATACACCTGTTTATTTAGCACTTTATTTATATGCTTACAATTAAATATTTGGTAGCTTGTACTAAACTGTAAAATTCCAATCAAAATTCTTGTAGAGACGATTCCGTAGAGAGAAAAGTGGCGTCAATATACTCGCACATTTCTTAGATCTTAAAATTACTACAACTATACTAGTTAACGAAACAGACAAACATGATAATTCAAAGGTGGTTGTAAACTAAGCCTTCTCAAACAAATGAATTTCATATTTTGAAACTCAGGGTATTTAACTATGCTAGCGTAACGGCAGTTCATGAAGTACGGGATTGTAACACCACCAATTTCCCCAAACCGGGACTGATTTTTTTTGTGGAAATTGCTTAGAAGAAAAAAAAGACCAGCATTTCATAGCCCGATACAGGATCGGAAATCAGGAGCAGGGTCACATTAACATTCAGTCAGTGGATTAACCATTGCACCACTAGCCAGTCGCAGACAGCAAAGTCACAGTTAAAAATATATAGCAAAAAATTATAAGACACCGATAAAGATATAATAAATAACTTAGAATTAAATAGAGTATCGATGCTATTCAAAAGTAGTAGCAAAAATCAGTTATTAAATGTAACATTTACAGGAACAATAGGCCTTTACATTTATTTCAGTGTTAGCCTATAATTACTAAAGCAATAACAGGTGAAGCTCTATATTCTAAGCGCGATGTGATGATATACAAGTAGGTACCTCTAATCAATTCGACTGACAATCGAGCTCATGGTCGGAATCAACACGAATTCTTCAGATCCGAGAGGAACTGTTTTATTTTCATACTAGCTGACGCCGCGCGGTTTCACCCGCGTGGTTGCCGTACCCGTAGAAATACGGGGATAAATATAGAATATAACCTTCCTCGATGAACGGGCTATCTAACACAGAAAGATTTTTTTAAATCGGACCAGTAGTTCCTGAGATTAGCGCGTTCAAGCAAACAAACAAACTCTTCAGCTTTATAATATTAGTATAGATTATTTTAAGTAACACAATATCAAAATAAGTTACAGGTGCATGTAAAGTGCATTGAAGACATATTAAAATCGTTTACTCGTATCTTTGAGGTATATTATTTTTAAATTTGCTTTTTTGTAGGTTTTCAATAACATCGGATGTTCTAGTAGATGTAAGTAGATAAATTACGAAATTATCTATGTAGAAAGCACTGCTTATTCATCTGAACTGAATGTTCGTTTGTGATAATATCATTAGAATTAAACATTTACAAAAAGCATCTGCTATTATGAATCTACGCTTTCCTTTTTACTGTACAAAGAATTATATTATATCTGAAACTTATAAATGAATGACCAACAAAACGTTTTACAAAATTTAAAAATAGATCTTTCAAAACTAACACTGTAGAGTTAATAAAAAGAAGTCAACAATAAAGTCTAGAAAATATAATTTAGTAATGGAACTTTATGGAATAATAACTTTATGGAACACAAGGTGCTGCGTAATGAAAACAAGTTCATGATAAAGTTGATTGCAGATTACCGACCGGTTGCATACCGAATAGTCACCCAGCAATCGACTGAAATGTATTAATTTAGTTGTATAGAGCCTTTAAATGAGTAGTTCGACGGTTTTAGGGCTTAAACTTGATAGTCCTTGCGTAGATGGTCCGTTGGACTAGTGTCATATATGCTATGTTTTCCGAATAATTAGAAAGGAAAAAGCTGATTCTAGCTGAGGTTAATGCAATATATAGACACACCTCACGGTCATGATCAAGTCTCCCTTGCATTGTATAAGAAATGGAGGAGTCAAATACCAGAAACAACTGAATAAATAGATTATTTCCATACTCCATGCGAACGAAATGAACGAGTACATAGGAAAACTCGTCAATATTCATATGACGTACTAATACAACACCTCTTGCGGTTTGTAACGCAATATGCAAAAAAATAGGGAATGAGTCGTCTGCCTATATGATGTCTCATGGCCGGACGGCACACGATCACGAATAATGTTCTATTTTATGACCTCTAGGAATATTGTGAAGTTGTTGCTAGACAAAAACTAATGAGAAAAAAATAGTTAGTAAAATAGTTTTTACTAGTGGTACCCCGCGATGGCAACCGCGTACTTCGCGTTCACGTCGAAATATCAAAAAATAAAAAAATCAAAAATCATTTATTTCAAGTAGGCTCAGTTTACAATCAGAATAAAATATAGCCTATGTTATTCATTAATACTCATAATATAGATTGTTATTGGTGAAATGCCGCCATTGACACCCCGTCCATTCTTACTTCAAGAACATTATAAATACCTCATACAATTTTTATTTCATCATCTTGTTAGTGTACAAAATCTGTCTTAATTGTTTTTATTCAAACAAGTGGTAATTCGGTTTGGTATTCAACCCGGTAAAAACACGAAATATCAAATGTTACTTAAGTACCTACTTATGTTAAACAAAATACCGTGTTCAGATGACTTTCAGATGTTTTGATTAAATCCCTTTGATAGTTACAAAATAAACACGTAACTATATTGTTGCTTATATGTATATTAGAATACTCATAAAAGAGTTTAAAAACTAAATTAAATATTAAAAAAGAATCTGTTGGTGCAATATAAAAAAATCTAAAATATTCTAAACACAGTGTATGTATTAGAATACCCTAATACGAAAATTAACAACAATTTAACCCTTAAACGCGATCTCACTCTATGCAAAATTACGATGGATCTTGGAAAATTATGAACTTATTTCTTATGTTTAATCTTACTAGTTTTATACAACACTACATTACACACTACACACTACAATTTATTGGTACATTTTTGCCTCGAAATATTTAGGATTTGGCTACAATTGTCATAAATAAACCTTTCCAAAAATTAACTAGTTCAATATATTATCATCATTACCACATTCACATGTTACATACAGCCTTCAACAAGCCTCCTTTACAGACTTCCAAATATCACAACAGCCTATAGTGTCTTTATTGTATCCACGAATGACCAGCGACTTCTTCGCTTGATACGACATTAGTTTCCTGTTTGAGACAGCATCGTCCATTCAATTATCAAATTACCGCATTATACATTATGTATTCTGAGGTGTTTTTAGAGAATGTCCGGAAAAATTCAATCCTAGCGTTGTCTAGTGTTGGCCTCTTTCTGGCATAATCTCGCTCATTTTTCCGAAGATCGGGCAAAGTGGGCGAGAATATTATCGGAGAAATTCTATCACAATATTTTATTCTACATCCAAGCAGCATTTATGGGAAAATAAATAATTTTGGCACAGCAAATATCTCTGGTGTATTAGATTTTCGTAAATATCAGAATAGATTTTTTTTTAATTCTTTACAAGTTAGCCCTTGACTACAATCTCACCTGATGATAAGTGATGATGCAGTCTAAGACGGAAGCGGGCTAACTTGTTAGGAGGAAGATGAAAATCCACACCCCTTTCGGTTTCTACACGGCATCGTACCGGAACGCTAAATCGCTTGGCGGTACGTCTTTGCCGGTAGGGTGGTAACTAGCCACGGCCGAAGCCTCCCAGCAGCCAAAAATAAATATATTAAAAAAGAGATATGAAACGAAAATATGCATTGATGATTCAACAGCTGTGCGTGAGCCCTAAATAAATAGGCTTACCCGTGACCCGGACTTGCGGTCACTTAATGAATAAATTAACATCGTATCAACTTCTGAAGTTTAATGGCAAACAGCTATTTGACCTGGACATCCTATTCCGCATCCTTTATTATGCTGTTATGTTATTATTAGGCATGAAACATTTAAAAATAACAAGATCCGTAATACATACTAATATAATCAAATGCTTTTGTCATTGAACAGAAAAGTACTACTATCATCTACTACAGAACGGAATGAAATTGATATAAATTTACGAGTAGATCCTTATTTACAGTGAAAGCTGCATACAATTTTTTTTAGTAGTTTTTGCACTATTTGTATTAACAATTTAAAGAAAATATTGAGGTAATTACGAGTATATATACTGCCACTAGTACTTTATATAAATTACAATAACTTTGCTACTTTTTGTTCTATGCCAACCTTTTGCTTTACATAAGCTACCTTCAAAAAACCATACAAAAATCTGTTAAAATGTTGCGGTATATAAAACTTATTCTATATTCTTAGATAAGCAGATTAAAACTGATTTTTCTATTCTATTACCAAGTCCAATTATATTTCATTTTAAAAGACAGTTTATCTCCATTTTCTTTCACAGACAAGTAAAGGTTTCAATCCATTTTAATCCTAGCACAATCTATCGTCTATCTGTTAGTCGCTCAGCTACCTCGACGCATGAAATAGTGGAAAACTTTTAAACCGCACCCAATATGCATTTGCATAATTTACGATGCACTTACATTAATTAGTAAACAACTTTGTAGTGACAAATGTGAAGTCGTTGTTATGCGCTAATCGAATTCCATTCCATACGCGTCTAAACGACATAATAAGCGTAATATATCCAATTATTACAGTATGACTATACACAGAGAGCTCGATTTGACTTATAATCTAAGAGCCCGTGAACCCTAGACCTTTGTCGTTTTATAAAAACTGAAACTTTGTCAGCTCATGCTCCTCTCCTACCATAAGTAAGTACGATAGCCAATTATGGAGTTTGGACCGTGCTGGCTTTGAGAGGTAGCAGGTTTAAGAATCCAGAGCCTCAAACGTATAAGTATAAAGTTTATATTTTTTTATTTTAATCGGCTTAATATGAGAAATGATATCCCCAATTTCCATACTCTTGGCTTCATGGCAACCCTTCGCTATATACCCTTGAAGTTTCAAATTAAATAGTGTTTTTCGAGGGTTCCCACGAAGCTAAGTGACTGGGAACTAGGAATATAATTTCTCATATTATGCCGAGGAAAACATGAAAAATTACACTTTATACTTAGACGGTTGAGGGTCTGGATCCTTACAACCTGCTACCTCTCTAAGCCACCACGGTCCATACTCCATAATTGGCTACCATACTTACTTATGCTAGGAGTATGAGCTGACAAACTTTCAGCTTTTATAAAATGACGAAGGTCTGGGGTTACGAGCTCTTAGTCTATTTCAGTATGATATGACTATACCAGTATATGCTGAGAGCTCGCTTTGACTTGCGGAGACGACATCGAGTTTTTATTTACTATCGGACTGCCTTTCGTCACGGTTAGTTCTTGTGCTGACATAAGACAAGTAATGCTACCAATAAAATAAGAACGAACATTTTTTTAAAGACTACAAAGGGACTATCAGGTTTTCCTTGTGAGAGTATTATAAAATACTTATAAACGAATAAGTCTATTATCAATAACATATAAGCCAAATTGTCTATTTCCCAGTAGTTCCTTATAATCATAACAAGTAGGTATGTGTTATTTTCTATTAGCACAAGATTTGGCTTATTTGGAGTGAAAAGGAGATTAATCATATTAAAAAAATCGTTACCTTTCTTGCGTTTTTAAACTATTTATCAGTACTGTTATTTTGTAATGTAACCAAATATGTCGCAACGTCATAGTTCTTTTAAACTTTATATAAAAGCCACAATTTAAGCGTAACTAATGTTTTATTTTCCCCTCCATATGAAATGTACTAACAGTGAATACGACAACAGACCAGTATGTGGGGATCGAACCTTAGACCTCTCAAATTCTGAAACAAAAATATGACAATTATTCTTTAAAAAAAAAATTAAAAAAAAATCAAATTCAATCCTTTCAATTAGGCTTAATTTGCAAGCACTTTTGAAACTTCCTGTTTGTAGTGTACCAATAACTTTACCACTAGTCTACCGTCTAGTAACTCTACCACCAGTTCGGAAGACAGAGTCTACTGGGGAGAACCAGCAAAGAACTGAACCATTGTTCCCTATTTACCTAGGTTACCCATGAAGAGCAATTAGGCTCTAAAACTGTCTTACTAAAAATCTGTCTTGATCGTTTTTTTTTTCGTGTTGAGTAAGTGCCGATGGCTCCATGTGGGACCACTACGACATCACCGGGGGGTTTGGGCGAGCGCAGAAGCATCGCCTGATGAGACCCGAAGGCTGAAATAAAGATAGAGGACGGAACGACTCTCTAAGGGCGTCTCCTATGAGACTCGGACCTCGGCTTAGAGGGCCATTCGGGAGGGTGTAACCGTGACCTGAGTGAATCAGTCCGGACGCCCCCGAGATCGTGAGTTAGAAAACCCACGTCCGGGTGACGTTAGATATCGGGGACCTCGTCTTCGCCGGCGAAAACGCTGTGTTTCTTGTGATTGTGTTGCCCGGGAAGCATTGTCGGTCGTCATGTCATCGTCTGGATCATAAAAGGACGTTTTTGGGACGCCTCTGCTTGAAGTTAGCGCTAAGGTTGGGAGTGTAGTTGCAGGCAGGCAGCTCTGTCGAAATAGTTTCGAGAGAGCTGTTTCATGTAACTTGTCTTGGTCGCAAGTCTTGACAATGAAGCTAGATAAGCTCTAATTGTGTATTGTCTTACTACAAATCTGTCTTGGTCGCCGGTCGCGGCGTAAGGCTGCACTCAGTATTATTGTCGCGTCGGAAGCGTTACTTTTAAAAGTCAAGGGCATCTTTCTTATTCTGGACCAATGTTAACTTGTGTTATTTAAATATCATGACAGACATAGCGACGATGCTGAGACGCCTTTCGAAAAGCTCATTTTTTTCTCAGAAGGACATTGATACATCGTTAAAAACGCTTATGTATATAATGCACAATGGAATAACAATTATTACGGACAATTAATTGTCTGATGTAATTTGTATACGTTTTTCTTGCTTACATTGGAGTTACGTTATATATTCGTTATTCGTTATAATAAAGGCTAAGGCTTAAGGGACAACTAATGCTAGCGCTATGCTTAGATATTTTTGTCGTCAAGAGCATTGCTGTGATATAATGCATAGGGGGTGGTTGCCGGAACATTACAGACACACGATGACACGAGGCTGTATGCCTGAGGCTGACAGACACAGCACAGGGTCTGTAGCCACGTGGCACGTCGATTCTCTATCTACGAACGCTAACGTTTTGAAAACTAAAAAAATGTATGAAAATGACAGATCCGATCGATAACTCAATTTCATACATTTTCCAAGCGATAGCGGTAGTCACAAGCTACACATGGCTACATGCTTAGATTTGCATAGGGAATTCTTTGCCATAGGTTCTCTGCAAATTTCCCTATTACTAGCTTTATAATATACCACTTAAAATTAGAACGCACTTATTTTTTTTTTTTTTTATATATAATAATGTAAAATATTCTTGTTCTGTCAATAATCATTGACTATTAAACATATAAATTACTAACGGGCGCCCGCAACTTCGTTAGCGTGAAATTCCGTTGTTCATAAATCCCGCGGGAACCATGGTCTTTTTCGGGACAAACAGTGTATATGTTGCTCAATAACCTCCTCTATCTACTACTGAAAGTCCCGTAAGAATCGGTTCAGCCGTTCCAGAGATTAGAGAATTATGATTTTATCCAGAATTAGCCTGGACAAACAGACAGACAAGACAGATTTTTTTTTAAAAAGCTTGTATTTAGTATCGTGTAAATAACTATAATCACTGAAGAAAACATAGCGATCTTAAAAAAACAGACACTTGAATTTTCTTTATATGTATGTATTAAGGAAAAGTACAACCTCATAGATTCCATACGTAAACGTTTTAGGAACTGAACTGAGAACTGAGTAGCCCGTTCACAAATCTACATATAATGGAGGATCTTCAACGCACTAAGTGATAACAAAGATGTATATTAAGTGAGGCATAACAATTGAAGAAACAATAAATAAATGAATATAGCTGATTCTTATCTGATTAAGTAATTACTATAAAAAAATATTTTGTTTATGGTATTATAGGTAATATCAAAATCGGAAACCTTTTCAATTCCACCACCATGAATATGGTATTTACTATATCATTAACTATAAATTCTTCTGATATATTAAGATTGTGATAAAAACCGATGTAATATTGTGATCATATAAAGTAATACTCCTTAAACATCAGACGTAATTACTGAATTGGTACACGAGCGATGGTATCGCAGTAATTGTCTGAACTTGGATCATTCCGGTCTATTGCTGGATATTATCGGAAATCAGAAAGTATTAGAATTACCTAGGAAGTACTGCAGTTAACTATTCTGTAACTTAAAGCTTTATTTCTTTAGCTATTTTGGGGTTACAAACGAGTGTCTGCACAATGTTATCTATTTACTAAGAAACGCCCGCGACTTCGTCCACAGAAACCAGTCCATCCCGCAGAAACAATGGTTTTTTTTTGGCATAAAAAGTAGCCTGTATTTTGCTCAGCATCATGCTTTACCTTCTAAACAGAAAGTCTCATTAAACGTCTCTCAGTTGTTCCAAAAATTAAACCCGTACAAACATAAAGACAGAGAGACAGACAAATTTTCAAAAAAGTTTGTTTGCGTTTTGTTATTTGTAAATAACCCTGCTAACAAAGCTAATAAAAATAAGCTAATAATGATGATGATAATTGAGGAGGTTCCTCACTCTGGATCCCTGACCACCTGTTGCTTGGGCACTCAAATGTCCCGCAGCGGGAGGGTTGATTTTTTTTTTATAAATTTTTAATAGTGTTTTGTATTTTATATTTATATTGACAATGTAAATGAGAAAGAAATAAATGATAATACAAAAAAATTATGATAATTAGATATTCAATAATCGGCAAACATGCCCTTCAAAACTGAAGGCAGCATTGCTGCTAGACTTGAAAGAGTGGCAGTAGAACTCGTACTTCTAAACAAGCTTATTATTATAAGCTTATTATTATTATTATAAGAGCAATCTGCAATACCCATCAGCGGCTAAGAGCTGCTAAGCCGATGAAGGCCGATTCTCACCGTGTTCATTATTGTAATGAATATATATTTACAGATGTATGAGAAATTAGTGTTTGTATCAAGAAGTATGAACTTCCTTCTCTTTGGGACGGCTTGCATTCGTCAAAATTCTATGCTTCGCCACTTATATCCACCTTTTTCTCAATAGTTCATCTCAAAAGGACCACCTGCCTATTTTTAAGCAATAACACATTAATGTTATTGTAATATTTAGCTACACTTTAATCACACAATTACAATTCGCAAAGGTCTATCCTACGAAACGTAAAATCATAATTCTTGCCGTTAAATTGATTACAGTATTGCTTTTACAAATAGGTATGTTATTTAGAAACTCTTACAAAACGCCAAAGTGGATACACAAAATATAACGCAAACTTATCTAACTTGTTAAGAAAACAAATTACAAGCAGTTATTAAATTGAACGTATTCTTAAATCACGTATACAGGAGCTGTTTGTATGTAGGTAAGTACACCTAGGTAGGTACTCGTATTTAACTGGATTTTTTGCTTCAATAATAATTAGGTACGAGTATATTGATTTGAACGACTTACATATTTTTGTGTCCCATGCCAAATTAGCAATTGACTGGGACCTGTAGCCAAGTGGCACGTCGATTCTCTTTCTATGATCGCAAACGCAATATATTATATATATTGAGGTATGCAAGAGTATTTTTTTACTTGAGGTTACGTTAGATTACACCGCGCCTGGGATCGCGGCGCCCGGGTGCAACGCAATCCCAGTACCATAGGTAAAAACGCCTCTGCACCTCTTTCTACGCGGCATCTTAAAGCAGAATACAAAATTGGATTAGCAGTGGGTACCTACCTTTAACTTGGCAACTTCGTTCGTAACACTCCCGATGGTCTGCGCGGGCCGGGGGGCGTGTAGCAATGAATGAAAAAACCCACGACTGATGCAGCTCACTTCCCCGCACGCACGATTTCACACCCGCGCAGTCTTTCCCCCCGTCGCCCGCATATCATGGGAGTGTCACCAACGAACTTGCTAGACTATACGCATTTAATGTAGGATGTTCACTATTATATTTGCAATGAGACACAACCGAAATTAGGTATTCTATAAACCCGTGAATCAGATACTCATAGCCACCAGCCAGAAAATTTCTGAAGTAGTATTTCACCAGAAGTGAGTGACGAATTGCAACTGATGTCACAGTAGGTAACATGTCGGAAAGGTCTAACGGTTCTCATACTTTTTAATGTCACTCGACCAGTAATACCACTAGGGGATCAATGTCGGCTCCCTCAACAAATAACAGTGATGCAAGTGCAGTGATTTTCACTGCAGATTGTGTAATACAAATACAGAGTAGGTAGGTACAAATACAAAGTAGGTAAAAACAGTTCAAAAACTAAATCTAAACTAAACTAACTAAGAAGTTAAAGGTTGATACATGCGACTTTTTTAATCTAAAATGATTATTATCTATAAATAAAAGGTATTTCTGATATCTATAATCTCTAGATCTTTTAGACCTATTTTGATTTTTTTTTTTTACCAGTGCAAAGCCACGTTATTTGTGATTATTATAGGCTATTTTTCCCCATATTCTCACGGGACCGAGAATTAAGCGCGGGTGAAACCGCGAGGCATCAGCTAGTGTACAAGTAATATGTATGTAATAGTGTACATTCAAATGATTCAATATTTATCGTTAAATATACAAATAGCAAGATTGTATAGCCTTTTAGGGCCCCCCAAAAGGCGCCCCAATTCCAAAAAGCCCCCCGACTCTTGGAACGAAGTTCCTTTTGATGAGTGTTCGATGATTTGATGGGATGGGATGGGATGGGATGGGATGCGATATCGATAACAATTATAGCTATAGTGAACTTCGTTCCATCCGGGTGACACCTCTCGATTTTTTTTTATATTATACAATACATCTGAAAGGTATATAACATAGTCTAAATATTTTTTTTAAATATCAAATATACTGTTGCTTCACACACAACTATGTACATTGTACAAGTTTAACTTTTTGCAACATGACACGCCTTCTCTTTTATTAAACGTTTCGGACTTTATTGTTTAGATAATAAAATATTTTATATGAAGTGAAGTGCTCACAATAACCGTCAATATAAATATAGTTGCAACACAGATTTACGATTTAATTACTAGCTTTTATAAATTTTACGATCGTTAAGTGATACGACGCTGTAAAAATATAATGGTAAGCACATATTTAGATGAGAAATGCCTCTTTAGTTTGTCTAGTGACAGTAGAGCTCTTTCAGCCAGACCACGTCCCGACCATCCCTCAGGAATGTTTTTTTTATTATTTACAAGTTATCCCTTGATTACAAGCTCACCTGATGGTAAATGATAATGCAATCTAAGATGGAAGCAGGCTAACTTGTTAGGAGGAGGATGAAAATCCACACCCCTTTCGGTTTCTATACGACATCGTACCGGAACGCTAAATCGCTTGGCCGTGCGTCTTTGTCTGTAGGGTGGTAGCTAGCCACGGCCAAAGCCTCTCACCAGCCAGAACTGGACCAATTAAGAAAACCTCAATAGGCCCAGCTGGGGATCGAACCCAGGACCTCCGTGTTGTAAATCCACCGCGCACATCACTGCGCCACGGAGGCCGTCACGTACATGTACCTTGTATTTTTCAGTCACATGAGAATGAATAAATGAGGTTTAAGGAAAGCAATACAGTTTTGCCAGTGTATTGAGTGTAATGGCACACGCCAATTGCATTTACTTGAGCAGTGGAGTGGAAAGAGCTGGCTCTTAAAGTAAACCGAAATAAGGAAGATATCCTAAATTAGTTACGTGGTAGTTATGTAGGTAGACAACGAAACTGAAAAGGGTGAAGTCAAGAGCTAACTTGTAAAGAATAAAAAAAAATAACGATATTAAAGACACAAACCTATCTCAAGAGACAAGGTAAATATGCGCTAGCTCAAGTATTTTATCTATATTATTCTGTGTTAAACCCCAGTTTCTTAGTCCAGAAGGTGATTTAAGATACAGCCCAGGGCCTACTAAATTATATAAAAAAGAAATGATAAGGTAAATAATTAAACTACCTTTATAGGATTATCTTACTAAATGCGGCTTATTTTATGAGTCCAAATAGATTTATTTGATTGATTTTCATAGACCATAGACAAATGGAGCGAGGTTATGTTCGGGCAAGATCACATAATTTTTCGATACCCTTTTTAGTTCACTATGGTTAAACAGTTCGAGAATATATCCTTATAGACGTTAGTCGGCACTAAATGCGGACTTATCAATAATCTCTGTCTCCTTTTATGATAAAAATATCTGTTTATTGTCTAACAAATCATAGACCAAGGGTATATGACGTCATATAAGTTATATATTGGACTCCTGAGACTTCGCCCGCGTGTACTCCCTTGACAAAAGTGGCAAGAGAGTCACTGGCTTCTTAATAAGGCATTATGAAGCTAGTGACTTTTTTTAGAACATTAGGGAAACAATTCAGTGATACTTACACGATTTTTGTGTATCTTTAACCACAGCCACGGAAGCTCTCAGAAGGAATAAGAGAGTAAGTAATGTTATAAAACCTTTTTTGAGATGTGGGCTATCCAACGCACAAATTTTTTTTTTATTTAAAGCAATTATAGTTTCTGAGATTAGTGCGTTCAACCAAACGAAAAAACTCTATATTAAGTACAAGCCGTAAACAGAAATACTTAAAGGTGAAATCTAAAATATAACATCAAACCCTACTCCTACCCTGCCCTACCCCTACCCTACCCTAATCCCTACCCTACCCTACCCCTACCCTAGCCCTACCCCTACCACTACCCTACCCCTACCCTACCCTTAACCTACCCCAACCCTACACTACCCCTACCCTACCCCTATCCCACCCGTACCCCTATCTCACCCCTATCCTACCCCTACACTACCACTTCCCTATCCTACCTTGGAAAATTGTTTTACCAATAGAAAGCTACGTTATTTGCGAGTGTCATTTAAAAAATAGATGTTGGCCTATTCTCATATATACCGGATAAGCACAAAAAATTTCATCATAATCGGTCAAGCCGTTTCGGAGGAGTATGACAACGAAAACTGTGACACGAGAATTTTATATATTAGATGTTTGATACCAGTACGCCGCAGAGTATGCGCGAGCCTTAAATAAATATAAGGCCTAGTTATCTGTCAACACTCGAGCTATAGATGAAAGATACTGTTTAATGTAACATGATGGTTTGGGCAATGATAATATTGTAGTTGCTTAAGATACATTAAAGTCCAGTCCGCAAGTGATGACCTATGGCGAAATGGTATTCGTGCTGTGGAACTCTAATAGAATTCAATTTGATTCCAAATCGGACAACTTTGGTTTAATTTTAACGTTAGCTTACCCCGTCTAGTAGTGGCCATACCGGCAAGCTACAAATAGTAGACACAAGTTTTATGTATATATATATATATATATATATATATAGATATATAAGTGTACAAATGTTAAAAATGATGACACTTTAGTTTAATAAATTTTTTTACACGACATTTTTTTTGAAATCGGTTCATCTTAATGAAAGAAATATAATTATTGAACTCAAAGCTTCTACAGAACAAATAAAACATATAAAAAACAGTATCATATTACTTTGATAATTAATCCGTAATATTTCTCAAAAATCGAATTTTTAAAAATTCAAGTCAATTAAAAAAAGGTATATAAAAATTTAAATTCTATCCAACCACCTTTTTGAAGCCTCAACAGATAAAAAGTAAAACATAAATACTCACAAACAACTTCCGCCTTCATAGTATTAGCCAATATATAAAAAAACAAAAGATTTGTTAGGTAAGGTAAATTAAACAGAATGAAGGTACTTGGTTATCACAGTGATTATGAAGTATATAGCTTTTTGAATTTCATCTAATTTCTTCAATCTTTCATTCGTGTTACATGTTTTCTAATGTTTAAGTAAGATAAAATTCAAGTATGGGTTTTCACAGATGTCATGAATTAATTATTGGTTTTTTCTATTTTGCTTAGTTTGTTTCATTAGTCATTAGTTTGTTTCATTAGTAAAGGAAAATTGAAGATCAGCGCTTGTTATTTCCTTGACTTTATACCGCAAACTATTCTTGGTAGTACAGGGAAAAACCTCTTTCTTTATTGGAGTGGGAGGAGTAGAGGGGATTTGGATCTAACGTCCAACACGTTGCAACAACAGGAGTAGCTGTAGCTGAGAATTTATAGTAAGAAAAACGGAACGTTTGATACCTAGTTACCGTAGTTAAGACTCAAACCCAGGACCGCACAATTGAAATCCACATATCCACCCATTAGACCAAAAAGACAGCTGAGGCATGTGGGTTATTATTTTATCAATTAAATAAGAATAATCCATAGTTGTTTAAGGTAATAAAGTTAAGCTCATGATTTGATTTACCCATTGTCAGCAAGTTAATATTATGTCTATCAATGAGAAATGTACTGTTTGTTTACTCGTATAACGACTATGAAAAAATCATCATTTATGTTGGTTTGATAAAGAACTGCAAAACTAAGTACAGTCAAAAAACAGTTAACATTGAAAAATTGAAGATGGCTTCCAAATTCGTTCCGGTTCAGATCGTTACTCACGACTAAATTTAAATGTCGAATTCCATTATGAATACGAGTCATGGGTATCATTACGATGAACTTAAAGAATTGGAAGGTTTCAAGTGAATTATTTTGATCAAATCTTCATGATGTGCAATACATAACTTTAAAAACAATATGTCAAGTTACAACTATCAGGTGCAGTTATGAGTTGAAATCATCATCATCATTAGCAACCCATATTAGGCTCACTGCTAAGCACGAGTCTGAGGTTAGGCGAATAGTCCACCACGCTGGCCCAATACGGATTGGCAGACTTCACACAGCTATGAATTCAATCAATTATGAAAATTCTCAAGTATGCAGGTTTTCTTACGATGTGTTTTTCCTTCACGGCTTGTGACACGTGATATTTAATTTCTTAAAATGCACACTGAAATGTTGGAGATGCATGCCCCGGACCGGATTCTAACTTACGCCCTCCGGAATCGGAGGCAGAGTTCATATCCACTAAGCTATCACGAATCTAGGCTTTGAGTTAGGAATGCCATTAGGAGGAGAAGGAGCGGGAGTTCCTTGATTCGATTTGCACCACTGAGTAATTTATATTTTTGTATTATCTAATTTTGCTCTTAGTCATTCTGGGCTGATGGTAAGGTCTAACCGTGGCTAGGAATCCAACCTACAAGCAAAAACGCATCTTCAAGCTATTAATATTTAGCATTTTATAACCGATGACGAATGACGTTATTCGCTTTTTGTAGGTACCAAGCTTGAAATCTACGTACCTTTTTCTGTAACACGATCATAGCTATAATACCTATATTTTAACATTCTGTGTTACTTACTATTTTTGTAGTGGTGGTAGTGGTTAAACCGAACCCAAAAGAAGGGGTTGAATCATCTCTTCGGGTTGAATTTGTAGTTTTGCAAACATAGATAATATCAACGGGGACTTTTTACAATTCGTCGTATTGTCCAATGAAGTCTACATAATATTTCAGTCACTTGAAAATATATGCAAGGATCATATCGTATTTATTTTGAACCAATTATTATTATTATGTTAAAAGCTTTTTACACAAAAAAGGATGACATAAAGATAAAATTTTTATTTAATTCCTGTTAATAAAAATCAAATTCGAAAGGATTTCACACGGATACATCAAAAAGTAGTAAAAAGTTTACGATAAATAAATACGATGATGAATCGCAATCGCAAAGGATTTAAAACCTTTCACTTCGTAGACATATCAGGATATTACTAAATTCATCCTGAATAAATATGTAAATTTAATTTTTAAAGTTATAGTGTATATGGTATAATGGTATGGCTTAGAAGCTTCCTCATTTAATGGGCTAAGCAACACTGTAACAATTATTAAATTTTTCAATACTGCCTCAGATTCACGCGTTTTATACAACAAACTCTTCTGCAAAGTCGGGTTACATACATAGTTTATAACTCAAAAACAACTAAACAGATTTTATAATCTTTCGTATAAAAGATTTTGTCTCTATTATTTTTTAACATTATTACTACCTCTTTAGTTCCGTGGTTAGCCTTAGCTTCATAACAAGCGGTTCTGGATGAGACTCTTGGGTAGGGTTACGTAATATTCAACTTTTTTTTTAGAAATTCTTAGAAAAAAATTAAGTCTGAAGTTGGTTGTGTTACACCCGTGTAAAGCATGTTCATGGCAGGTGTCCACAGATCCACATCGTAGGCATTGGACGCATCGGACGCTCCGTATCAAACGGATTTTAGTATTCTTTATAAAGTCATACAAGTGCATCCACTAATCTGCATCGTACGGACCTAATACGGACTACTCAGAAATAACTAACTAAACAATAAGGACTTTCAATAATTAAAATAGAAAATAAGTTAATCGAACGATCAAAAGTCCCAACATATAAAAAATAATAAAAGATCGGGAAAATAAAAAGAAAAACATACATACAGCAGAACATAGAACCCGATTATGAAAAAAAAGGTATACATTATTACCTGTACATTTATTAAATACTGGCACTGATATACTATTTACAATATTCATTACTGTTTTATATAGCTACAAATCTTTTATAATATCTGATAAATACCTCACATTATTTCAATAAACTATTAAAATTATAATGCAATGTACAACTACAGTGACTTTGCTCTAAGAATCTTTAAAATATTTCTGAATTAGGTATGTACTTATAAAAAAAAGATATAATTCTGACAAATTGCTATCTAACATATAAATCTAGCAATTTTTCAATAAACTACTAAAATTAAAATCCAATGCCAACTGAAGTGACTTTCTTTTTAAAAATTGATTCTATAATTTGCAATATGCATTGGTGCACTAATGACCGTAATAATATAAAAAAATAATCTGACTTCCAAACTGGTAGTAGTTTCATTAAAAATACATAACCTGTACAATTGTACATTTCAATGATGCGAATTGCTTATGAAGAGTCACGAGAAAAAAATAAAATTATCTAATTACATCCGACTACAGAAAAGTTAAATGATAGAGCTAAAATATAACTTTAGTAGTTTATGTTTGTATATAATTATAAATATAGATAGTTTCTACATAATTATTTTTACTCACAACTTTTCCATTATTTCTGCTTACAAAACAACCTTTAAAACGGCTAATTCGTAAAATATTTTCACTATTTTAATTCATATTAATATACAAATTGTACATTTAGGCAAGGTCAAATAAGATCTTATAAACTCTAGCGTTTGTAGAAATCGTTCGAAGGCCCATCAAATTCGAAGTCGTACTCGGGAAACTGCACTCCAACCTTGGGGTACACTGGAAAACAAAATACAATATAGCAGACAATGGCTGTAAGAATCGTCAACAATGGGGTTACGGTATGTTATCTACCGCTAATTGGACATTATATTATTATGCTTGTCTGTGACTTAAGTTTATTTATTACCTACTAAATGTACGTCTTTTTTTCTTGAGGACATATTTTAAAGACTTGAAAATGACGCCGTTTTTTACCTTAAGCATAATCAACAATTTACGAGTACCGTTCAGAGTTTATAAGGACGTATCTGTAGTAATTGCGCATGCATTTATTTTTAGTCAGGAAGTCCAAGCTTCGATTCCCAAGTCATTTGAAATTTCCTTCATTTATTCAGGTCTGGTCTAAATGGCTAAAGGCGTAGCTAAATATCAAAGCATTGCTTAGCTATTTAGTGTAAGGTTACGGTACGATGTAGAATGTGGAAAGTACGTTTTCAAAAAAGCTCTATCATGTATCATAGTAAACTAAGTATTTGAGAAAACACAGTTATTTGAAATTACAGACAGACACTTCACTTATATTTATATATGTGTGTACGTATTGATTTGGATATTCTACTCTTCTTCATGATAAATTAGTTAGTTTTGAATAGTGTAGCAATTTATAGTTACTGAATAATTTCACTAATATTATCTGCAGGCGCCGGAATAAAAAGATAGTTTATGAAAAATTGCGCTAATAATTTTATGTAGGCGCATTTTTTTTTTTTATTGTTTACAAGTTAGCCCTTGACTACAATCTCACCTGATGGTAAGTGATGATGCAATCTAAGATAGAAGCGGGCTAACTTGTTAGGAGAAGGATGAAAATCCACACTCCTTTCGGTTTCTACACGGCATCGTACCGGAACGCTAAATCGCTTGGCGGTACGTCTTTGCCGACTGGGAAGCCTCCCACCAGCCAGACCTAGACCAATTAAGAAAATTTCAATCGGCCCAGCCGGGGATCGAACCCAAGACCTCCGTCTTGTAAATCCACCGCGTATACCACTGCGCTATGGAGGCCGTCAAAATCAATTTATTAACTTAAATTGGTTAAAGATAATTTAAAATTACTTACAGAATGGAGACGGTGAAGGGAAGACCTGCTGCGGCAGAGCTTCAGGTATGAAAGGCTGCTTAGGTATCTGTACAGGCACCGGCACAGGGTTACGCACGTACTGTATGACCGCAGGTTGTATTGGCGGCAGCGGCTTAGGTGTCGGGTGTACGCTGGGCCCAACTTTAGACACCACAGCATTGAAGCCGTGGACTGGATCAGCTGTGTAGTCCACTGTACGGATCGAACCGTCGGGCTCTACCAGTGAATATTGACCTGGAAATTGATATTACTCTATACAGAATGATTTTTAATAAGTATAACTCTGATTTTTAGGATTCCGTACCTCAAAAGAAAAATCGGAACCCTTTTAAATCACTTTGTTTACTGTCTGACTGTTTATCAAAATCCTTAATTTTGGAAACACATAAAGGTGTTAAATTCAAATTTAAACCGGTATACTCAGGTTAACGGTCCTATTAAGCTTAAGTTAAAAAAGTACGACCGTTTATTCAGCAAAAAACGCATATTTTGACACTCTCAATGGAATAAAACTAATAACTAAAATAGGTAACCCGTTTCCGAGAACTATGAAATTTGGCAAATAACACATACATTTGTAATTAAATCTTGAAAAACTGGGAATCTGTATATACAATACAATAAAATATAATATGTATATTCGTATAACTCCCAGGTTTTTATATTTTTCCAAAAGAAATAACTATGCTAACATTATGTTAATTAATAAGAATTTAGCTATCAATATTTTATTAAGTATGTATTTTTTTTATTTAATAGATACTACAATAAACAATATCCAATTATAGTTCTTAAAGAATAGAAAATGACTATGTCACAATATAAAAAAATAATCTCAGTCATGGGTTCCCAGTCATTAGTCGGTTATGTTCGTTGCTAACAAAACGCTAATAACGGCATAGCTTTTCAAACAATGCACGTTGTTAAGTAATAATAAGGTAAGGTTGGTGGCAAATAAAGAAAATCTGTTTTCCATTTACTATGTAGGTGCGCGTATTGTTTCATTTAATTTACAGTGAAACTTTTTGATAGCAAAACTCCTACTTCCCCCTTTTATTTCACATACAGAACATAAAATTTATCACCTACGACCAAAAAACTGAAACCGAAAACTGTCATCAGATCAGAATCGTCAGCTTAAGGCTCTCCAAGGCACGAAGCGACAAGCACCGAGAATCCTTTTTTACAATAACTTAGAAGACATGTTTTTTTACAGCTGCTAGTGACTGCATATATAAAGATCCTGAGTACATGTTTCTAATTTTTAACTCGATACCTCCACGCGATGCCGAGGTAAAGAAATTCGGGACTTGACAGACAGACAGACAGGTAGACGGATAAACGGATAAGAAAATGATCCTGTAGACTCCGGTTTTTCTTTCACAATTTACATAGCATGAAGCAGGACTCAAACTCAAAATCTTCTGATTCGTAGATGAATGGTTTGGTATTCGTCTATGGATTTTGAGCTTGACTCCTGCTTCATGCTATGAAAATTGTAAAAGAAATACCGGAGCCTACAAGTGCAGTATCAAATATTGCCTTGCTTTTGAGAGAAGTATGGATCTAGATCCTTACTACTCGCATAAGCAAGGTTTTAACGGTAGGCACCTACTTATATGTTGGACTTGTAAAAGATGCATTAGCGATGATCCCTTAAGCTCATGATCTTTAAAAGTAATGTTAGTGTCTTGGTCTATGGTTGGTCCTCGCTAAGCTCATCCTATCTCGGACAATATAAAACGCAGAAAATGGAAACAGATAGGTTACTTTTTACGCCGAACATCGTGTTGCACAGGAGCCTTTCTTGTGGTATTCTAGGAGGCAAGCGAAGACATGGCAGTCCATAGGCTACTTGGAAACGGTCTATTGAAGCGGAGTTGAAAGCTTCTGATTTGTCTTGAAGAGTGCTAAAAATGCAGCCCGGGATAGAGCTGGTTGGAAAATTTAGTTTCGCCCCTGTGCACCACTAGGTGTAAAACGATTTAAAGAAGAAGAGAGATTTATATGTTTATTAATAATTAATCTTTTCACATTACCTTTGACGACCTCGCCTTCTCTGGTTTCGTGCTGCGATTTGATGTCACCAGTAGAATGGTCCGCCACGCCATAGTTGAATGAGTATCTGGGACGGTCCTAGTAATATGATTAACACTATTTTAATACAATATTATACGACAACTCACTAGCTCAATGACTGTGGGGGTGACTTAAATTATGTAAGATCTTAGCTTCAAATCCTACTCGTCAGACTTTAAACTAATCAGTCAGCACTAAACAATCTTTTTTCTTGAGTTTTGGAAAGTTAGAAATCAAAACTAGAGGACTAATAGAAAATTAAAAATTATTGATTTTTCCATAAATCGAATCGATATTATTATTTTATAAATTTTTTTTTCTAGTTTTTTTTACGGTAAGATAGTTGCTAGGTATTCTTATTTTGTATACGATTGTATATCAACGGTTAAATCTTTTACAGAGATAAGCAGAAAACGAAAATCTAATTTGATAGAATTATAAAGAACTTCATTAGTTTACACGAGCCGCCCCAGTAATTCTGTAACGGAATGTAACGGATTTTCCGCATGATCTTTCCAACACGTTCAATAATTCATCCTGAACCTTTTTCATAAATCAATATTTTAAAAAAGGTTTGTTGTAAAACTTGTGAAAATCAGTTAGTACTTAAGTATATCTATTGTTTTAGACAGAGAGACGGAGGCAGATGTAACAAGTTTGTTGACCCTAGATAAACAAAGTTCTGTCACCTATGATTTACAGAATTGTGTACTTATTACACTAATCTACACTACCTCGCGGTTTTGCTAGTGAAAATATTATAAAGCCTTTTATCCAGCTAAAGGGGTTCAACACTATAAGAGTTTAAATTTCGATGTAATAGAGGTTAACCAAACAAATTCTCCAGCTTTATAATATTAGTAATATATGAATAGAAA
This sequence comes from Bicyclus anynana, assembly GCF_947172395.1. NCBI lineage: Eukaryota > Metazoa > Arthropoda > Insecta > Lepidoptera > Nymphalidae > Bicyclus > Bicyclus anynana. The sequence continues at coordinate 5,966,786 of NC_069089.1, read as the reverse complement.
GCATCTCACATCATAATATTCTAGACCTGGTTCAAACACTTGGTTAAACACGGGGCCGATCTTAGGTCTCGCCTGAACACATCCGTACACAATAGCAAACAACACACAATAATACTGAGACATTATGAAAACTGTACTATGGAAAAATTACTGGGATCTATACGACTGCTGCGTAGTAAGTGAGTTCCCAGAATAGTACAATGGAGGGTTCACATGCCTTTATAAATAGCCTTAGCGGACCAGCCTTGGTACGGGGCCGAATCCACAAGATGTTTGCTAGGACGCGCTTCGTCTGTGGTACTTGCAGTAGGCTCGTACTTCTACTTGGCAATTGAGAAAAGTTTCGCACGGTACAATGACGTCGCATGCAAATTAGATTGCAACACTACATTAACTTTATGGTCACCGTGTAGATTTTTAGGATCCAAACTTCTATCCTTTATCGCACAGTTATATTTGAAGCACTATTATAATATAAAACATATAATTAAAAAAAAATTGGATGATAAGTGATACTTGACTTTTCTAAAATTAAAATATTGTTGAATTATATAATATTTTTAATACATGATGATAGTTTTACTTTTCATCCTTGTATCTATATTTTTATAATATATTAAGATTACATACTATATTTATTATAAAGATTACATAAGGAAATACGTTCCCCTGAGTAGAAAAGAACGTCAAAATATCGTTTGCTACAAATCATCGTGAAGGGTAAGAATGCACGGAAAAGAGGTATAAAAAGAAACGTTAAGGAGTGGACTGGCATAAACACTCAGAGAACTTTTACTTCTCCGTGACTTTTTAATCTTCTCTTCTTTTAAACGAAGCTGATCGCCAATCCTTTTCTTTTATTCATTACAAGTTTGTCTGATGTTAGCTGAAGTTATTCTCACCTGATGTTAGCTGAAGTTATTCTCACCTGATGTTAGCTGAAGATATAATAGAAGATGAAAGTGGGCCAATTTGTTAGGCGTAGGATAAAAATTTATTAACTGAGAGGAAATAAAAAGAACAAGTCAAAATCTCCTTTCTCAAACTCAATTTCTAAATATAGTGATTAAAAGCATTATATCTCAGTTTATAAATAATAATTAGATGTTTAAATACTATATTTACGGAATCGGATCTCCTAACTTCGAGCCAAATCCACTGAAGTATTTTCACTCAGTCCTGTCCTGAAGCGTCACGCTTATTGGAGAGGTAAGAGATAAACAAATTACCTATATATATTTTTTTAAATATCGGAGTCGTGAAATTGGTTAGGTATTGGGTATAGTTCCTAAATAGAGAAAACTTACCAAAGTTACTAAGCAATTAGCACCTAAAGTTTCATCACAGTTAACGTAAACTGCCTTGCGCTCTGATTTACGTGTGAACTGAGACTCGTGATTACTCAGTAATCTTTACTTACCCAATAATGCCTGTAAAACTATAGATTAAGGTAAGCCCAAACTGATTATACCCATTCAACTGCTGACTTTCTTACTGGCTCTTCTCAATATATTCTGCTATATGCTTCTGACATTTTGACTCATTATGATCATCAAAACGATATACAACTATTCCACAATATAACTTCACTACTAACCACACAATCACACAATTATTATAAAGGCGACAATTTTCTGTGTAAGTATGTACCTACTCGTATATATTTGTTACTTTTGTTTTTATTCTTTTACAAGTTAGCCCTTGACTTCGATCTCACTTGATGGTAAGTGATGATGCAGTCTGAGATGGAAGCGGACTAACTTGTTAGGAGGAGGATGAAAATCCACACCCCTTTCGGTTTCTACACGGCATCGTGCCGGAACGCTAAATCGCTTGGCGGTACGTCTTTGCCGGTAGGGTGGTAACTAGCCACGGCCGAAGCCTCCCACCAGCCAGACCCGGACAAATTAAGAAAATCTCAATCTGCCCAGCCGGGGATCGAACCCAGGACCTCCGTCTTGTATATCCACCGCGCATACCACTGCGCCACGGAGGCCATTAAAAATCTCGTCGTTTTATCGTGGTATGTACCCGTTTAAATAATATTCACATTGATAAAGTTAAATTCTACCTGGTAGTAAATTTTGTTTCCTACTTTATTTTTTTTTTATTCAGAACACATTTTTTACGCTCTAGAGGCGTAATTACTTATTTCATATTTCACTGTCATGTAATTCATACGCACACCTACTTTGTGATTAATAATTGTGTATCGTGTGAAAAAAGTCACCTTGCACACTAGAGTTATCACTTTGTATGTTAATGTCCCGCATGTATATAAGTAAACGGTTACCGGAAGGACGTATAATTTCAGTTTCAAGAATGGAAATATATTGCTTGATACCGATGTATTGAAGAAATTCCTGGATTACTTCCTTTTACTTTATGTTTGCTGTATAAACATTCTTACTTAAGCGGGCTACAGACCTGTAGTTTTAACTGTACTATCAAACTGTTCGAATAAAACATTCGTGTGTATGTAAAACTGAAAACTGTACCGCATTGAAAAAACTTATTCAAGATAGAAAAATTTGTAAATCCGAAAAAAATAAATAATTTGGTCACCTTGGGGATTTTTGGAAAACTATTCAAATATATAGGATAGGGAAGGGATAGGGAAGAAGTGCACATAAGTCAAAGTGAAACTTGACTGGGTCCACTAGTAGTTTTATATTTTCTTTGGTATAATATGAATCTTGTCCGTAGTCGGCAGCCACCTTTCGCCGGACAGCGCCAAAGAGAACTTGAAGGGTGTAGCAGTATTTGCCATAAAGCTATATGAGTGGTGAAGTTATAGAAAAGCTAAGTATATTGACGTATTTTTAAATTACCGGGATGGATTTTACGCTTCATGGGGTTTCAAAATAGGTTAAATATAAAAAAATAATTAAAGAGCTACTGTATGTAATATCTATTTAATTAATAATCATAGTAAATAACAAATTAACACACTTAATAATACATTTATACCTATAACATACTATATCAGGTACAAAGCGTAATGACTTAAGGCTTTATTTTGTTTGGCTAAGTAGGTAAGCTACCTCACTGGCTAAACTCCTTTACGAAATATGGCCTCGTCACAATACACTAATAATTATTAAGCCCTAAGAGTATAACAACATAATAAATAACAAATTTTTGACAACAAACAACATGGATATCACTGTCCTATATTTAAGTAGATACGTCCATCAAAGACATGCCGTCCATCCAAGCGTGTCCAAAATATTTATTCATTGCACCTTCAGATTTCTTCCTACTATGTAGTAAGACTAGTTTTGACTCGATGTTCAGATAAACTTTTGTTTAACGTCTCATGGCAGGCATGGGACGCATCGCATCAGACGGATTTTTAATTTTCCGGTAGATAGAATCCGATCGATACGATCAGTACGACGCGGATCTGTATACGCACTTGTATGACTTTCAATATAATACAAAAATCCGTTTGATGCGATGCGTCCCATGCCTGTCATAAGACGTTAAAAAAAATTATCTGAACATCGAGTCAAGTCTAACTAACTACCTAGTAGAAAGAAATCTAAAGGTGCGAAGAATCTGTGGACGCCTCCTTTTATGGACTAAGTCAGATCAAAATTCTGGCCTGATAGCGTGTTGCCAAATCATTGGGGGCCACTATACAAAATTATTTAGATTTTTTATTTATATCAGACGTTGTCCAATGGCACAAGTTTTATTAACCGACTTCCAAATGAAGAAGGTTTTATATTCGGCTGCATTAATGTTTATACCCTGATCTGACTTGTGGACTTTCAATGCATTTCGGTACCATTTATCAACACAAAATCATCATTGGGTTTAGCTTAATTGACTCAGTTGGTGTTCACACTATAGAATGTGCAAGCTGTATCTACTAAATATAAGTCAGAGACGGAGATCGTTGGAAGACTCAGACCAATTATTGTATGGACCTGCCTCGCTAGACGTTACTTTTCTGTCAAAGTATATGATCAACGATCTAATGCGATTATAAAAACTGTCTGTATAGAATCGATGTTAAATAGTTGTAATCGTGTTCGTCGGTTAAAGAGCCCCGTAAAAATACCTTTTTGTGTGTTTGAATTGTGTAAAAAACGGGCAAAAACTTCTAGTTTAGTATAAAATATAAACAAAATCTAAGCTCGTTTTCATCAGAAAATGACAGACAATTTTGTTCGTGACTATGAGTGCGATACAGGTCCTTTTATAATTGGTCTGAGTTGGAAGGTTTATGTTTGGATCTCTAACAATATTTACACTAAGTTGTCAGATAGCAGTAACATGTTAAAGGTGGTGCGCCTCGTGCGGTGAAAGGGGCGCGGTTTTGTGTACCACGGCGTTGAACCCGTTGTGTTTGTCGGCGGTGTAGTCCACTGTGCGGATCGAGCCGTCGGGCTCCACTAGTGTGTACTGGCCTGTGGACATATTTCATTTGATTAGACAAGTAGGTACTCCTTGACAATCTATCTGGTGTATTTAGTTAGGCATCGACGTAATTACGTGGGGATTTCAAGGGGTGGATAATGGATTAGGGTCGATCTAAATGCCACATGGCAGTGATATCAGACCTCTAACGCTTCGTTGTTGCGTTTTTCATTCGAGGTTGCAGCTGACCTATTCACTATTTTAGTCTTTATTATCAACCCATTAAAATAAACATCAAACCAATTGACAAATATTATCTACCACTACTACCTAACGAGATAATGTACCACACAATTTGTAGGAAATTGTGGCTGTTAAGTTGTGAAAAAAAAAAACAGCTGGTTAGTAACACAAGGATTCTGGGCTATCAAATCAAAAAGGGCAAAAAAATCTTGTGCGTATTCTGTTATGCCAGCCCGTTTACTTAAATCTGGGTTGGAACACAAAAGCAGGTTAGTTAATGAAATAACCTTAATTAAAAATAGGCCATCGTTAATTAAACGTTCTGTGATATAATATTCGTGCGTAAACAGGATTGTTATAATAATTGTCTAATGGTTGGCTGATTAGTTAAGACCTAATTATCTAGAGTTTATTACGTGAACAACGTATAGTGTTTGCTTTTGGAAATAAAATATAATTACGCGTAGATAATGTATACCAGCGTAATTGTTATATAACTAATATTATATATCAGTTAACTATAACATTTTATAAGGTTTGTTTTTCTCTGAGTCTGGTCTAGCTAATTCCTAGAAATATTACGGGTTTTCTTGCGGTTTTTTCAGGTTAATTAATCAAGCAACGTACCTACTCGTATATATTGTATTCATTGATGACTGACATTAAAGACTTGGGTAAATCTTTGGTTATTAATCCGAAATCACATAGGGTAACCACTGGACCAAAATTACTTATTATATATTATGTATAATATATAATAAGTAATTCACAGCCGTGAGAGCCGTGGTAGCCTAGTGGATATGACCTCTGCCCCCGATTCCGGAGGGAGTGGGTTCGAATTCGGTCTGGGGCATGCACCTCCAACTTTTCAGTTGTGTGCATTTTGAGAATTTAAATATCACGTGTCTCAAACGGTGAAGGAATAAAATCGTGAGGAAACCTGCATACCAGTGAATTTCCTTAATTCTCTGCGTGTGTGAAGTCTGCCAATCCGCATTGGGCCAGCGTGGTGGGTTGACTTAACCTCACTGCTGAGCACGTGTCTCCTCTCAGAATGAGAGATTCTGAGAGGAGACACGAGCTCAGCAGTGAGCCGAAAATGGGTTGATAATGATGATGATATATGTATAATAATAGAAAAATCTACCTTTAACGACGTCACCGTCCCGACTCTCGTGATGCGTTTTGATGTCACCGGTGTGGAAATCGTTCACTCCGTATTTGAACACATATTTCGGGTATGCCTGTAAATATCAGAAGATTTGTGTCACATTACATATTCCAGGTTTAGTTTTTCTTTTTTAATATTGAAGAAAAAATACACGATACTACATGTACGTTGTATTAAGTCGGTAATAAAATATGTTTTACAAATAAATTACTCGCAAAAAATTAAACACAAAAAACTAAAGCTTTATGTAGGCGTAGACTGCGTGAACGATCATCTTGTGAGTAGAAAAAAAAACACGTTGAGTACTAGCGGCGGATTTGATATATCGCTATCTCTTTTGTTGCATAAGCGCAAAAAAGAGACAGTTGCGACGCTATTGGTCGACATTTGTCTTTCTCTTGTCTCGAGATATGGCGTGGTGGCTTACTGATGATTTATCATCAGTATAGGCGATATGCACCAGAGATTCTTCATAAAATGGTTTTTTTATACTTAAAAATAATTAGAAACAATCTTTAACTGATGGTAACGTTACTACAAGTGAATGAGTCTGCAACATTATTTGGATGTAACTTTTTTTCGTGTAATATGATTTAATTAACATTAATGAAAGAACGTATACAGGAAGTAACGTTTTTGCCGTAACTTCCTGCTTATCCACGGATAATGTTTCCTATATCTACTGCGTTACTATAACCTTACTGGAACACAATTAACCATTGTTTTTCAACTGTCTTGTGAGTTCTTTTACAATGGTGATAGTATTTGAAGAAATTACATCGGTGACATTGACCTTGGGATGGATACTCGCAAATGCCTCACGGTTTCTCTTGCGTAGTTTCTCTTTTCGTAGGTGAATGGGGATAAAATATTACCTACGATGCTCACAAATAATGTAGCTTTCTATCCGTAAAATGATTTTCAATATCGGTACAGTAGATCCAGAGATTACCTAACCCCTACAACCACACAAATTCACAACTTCATCTCTTTATAATATTAGAATACTTAATTCATTAAAGCTTATAATACGTTTAAACAAACATAAAAAAAATTAAAGTAAATAATGAAGATTGGAAATTTTCATTATTTAAGTACTTTATTTTTTTTTATATTGACCATCTTACTTCTATAGACTATTGTATAGATTCACAAAACTTATTTTACTTTTATTTTTTAAAATTTGTAAGATCAGTTATTTGTAATAAAATGGTTCTTGAGATATTTGATAATATTAATCAAGATGATTATAATCGAAACTATCATAATCTATTCAAAAGCACTTGGTAAAAGTTAGTTTGAAATGTAATATTTATAAAAATCGTTTATAAGTTTAATAAAAATTTTCTTGGTCATTATGTAGTTATGATTCCTTGCCGTAACATTATGTTCACGATAATGATAAAATTACATGTCACATGGTTGCTTTCTTTTTACGTAAAATAAGTAAATACGTAGGTGCATACATTTTACACTTGGTTGCATAATCCTACGTTAAGGGTGTATTTCCACTGGAGACGTGCTTCGATACTAGGCTATGGATGTGTGGTAAACTACATCTATTTTATAGTATCGTAGCTTATCTCATGTGAGCAAAAAGTATGTTTTAGTACATAGGAGTAGTTGAAATCATTATTGAAATCAATCAGTAATAGTAATACAGTCAGCAATACTTTGTAGCTCGAACCAAGAATATCTCTCATAGGTACAGCTCCCTTGCGCTAGGACTACGCAAAGATGTGTACAAATGATTCGAAAGATAAATAAAGAAAAGACATAAATATGAAAATGGAGAGAGATAAAATTTCGAGTCCGTGGAAAAAAATGCCATACGAATCCGTGCTACTTCCGAAATTTAGCCCTAAACTCGCACATCGCTGAGCACATTGGTGGAAATACACCTTTACAGTATTAAAGCTCTATTGAAAAATTAATTTGCTTTCTTGGATATTATCTGCTAGCTATTTGCATAATCTGTCTCTTACATTATCATTACAATCCATAGTTACGTACGTTAACGTCCGAGTAGTAGATAGAAAAGGTATTACACTACAAGCCCTTGAAAAAAATTTACCTGTGAAATGAACAAACGTGAATAACGCTTAGAAGGCTGTTACTATATCAGAAAATAACTCAGAGCACTATGCCGTCATTTCTGAGCGGTACATTTCGATAATTAATTATTTAAACAAATATTAACTATAATTTTTGGGCGGGGTAATTATTAAACATTTCCGTGTTTAATAATATTCTGGACATGATGCCGTACATTTTACAATGACCTTATATCTTATGGGTATTCTATATCGTTACATTTGTACCCAAATCCAGTCTTCGTGTTCCTATAAAAGAGGCCTACGTTCTTTTTTATCACCAAATTAGACCTGCTTATTCCTATAGTAGGGTACAAAAATACTCACGTAGTAGTCGACGTGCTCGTCTTCAGGTATATGGTGGTGGAGATCGTAGCTGATCTTGGGTTGGAAGAAGGTTGCTGACTGCTGCAACTCCACCGGTCGCAGGTATGTGAACGTTCGTCCGTATACGCATACTGCTAACACTGAAGTAAGGAGCACGTACTGTGAAGTAGAAAAACATAGATTTGAAATAACTATTCAACTGAAAATTTTAGGCTTGTTGAATTTAAGACCATTTTAACTGAAAAAAATGTTATTATATTTTTTTTGAGAATTTAATACATAACAATTTAAAATTTTAAAAATTTTTTAGACAATACAAGCCGTCCGGATACAGGACGGTCTGCTGTAAGGCCGACCAATCAGGGCAAGTTCGAACAGTTGACGTTTTAAGATTGCAATTTAACGGTTTCACTTCCGATAGATTATAATATACCGAAAAATAACGCGTTAAATTGTAATCAGTATTTTCTGTTCACAATATGTCGGTAGATTATAATATCACGAGTGAGATTATAAACTAACGTATTTACAATCTAACGATGACACAGACACAGTTTTTCAATATGTTCATACATTTTCAAAACTAGAGTATATTTGAAATCCCAATATTTGAATTTTTTATTAAGTGTTATGAAATCTCTCAGAGTCAAGACGAGACACCAACAGCATGAAGACTTCCTTACAAAGACAGATGACATGCGAGTTCCAGTGAACCGAAAACATAACTGTCATAGTAGAACATGTACTCCTAAATCCTTTCATAGATCTCCTGAGTCGCTACTAAAGTGTTATGAAACGGTTTCTTATGGCAACTGATTAAAGTCCACTGACTTTCATCAATTGGAATGACGATCAAAGGTCACCTTCACATTGTCAATTAACACACTTCATGAACTCTTCAACTTCACAAATCTCACACTATTATGTCATTGCACGCGCAAGGGACAGCTCATCCATTATGTATAGATTGACAATAGTAGTATTTAACAGGTTTTCAACTACACAAAGACACTTTGTCTCCTTTTTGTGCATTTTCCCACGCACTTTCAATAGCCAACGTAATACTTGGTTACGTGTTATTTTTTTTTTAGTATTTTCTCTTATCTGTTTACTAAGTTACAGACGTTTTCCTCCTCTTAATATTTTTCTATGTTTACAGCTAGATTTAGACTATATTTAAGGATTTGTGTCAATCATCATAATTACCAGTCTATTTAACGGCAAACTACAGGACAAAGGATATGAAGCTTGGACTCACCATGCGACTCCAGTGCGAATTGGCGGGCATTTAGCGATTTGCACTATATGTTTACGTTAGTTTTTCTAGCACTCCTTGCAACTAATGACTTCGTTTTGTAAGTAAAATATATAACTTATTATTTTACTCCCGTTTTACAATTTGTTAAGCTATTACGTGAGTTATTCTATAGTCTTATCAAATTTAAAATTTTCTTTAATATAATATAAATATATCTCCTCTCTTAGTTTGGCCAGATTTTAAGCTTTCTGATCCAGATCTTTTTAAGATCATTGATCTTAGATAGAGGTCAATGATTCTAACATGGGGTGAGGACCAGATTTACCTTTGTAACGTTCAAACTTTTCTATTGCATTCATATGTTAAAGTCTCAGCCATGTTTACTTAGTGTATCAATATCTATAGAAACCATAATATTATTGATATTTTGCAACTAAAACTACGAAATAAAATGAAATAGCTATAAAAATAAAAAAGCGAAATGTAACAACATTTCTACAACCAAAAGTAACGCAGAGCATTTAGGTATCTTGAATAATTAATGAATTACTTTTATTAGCAGCAGTGACTTCCTATGTCTTTGCCTGCATTGTATTGCTAACCTACAGTGTTTTAAAGTGATACTTTTGTACAGTATTTTAGCTAGCCTTAATTCTTAAAGTTATCTCAATATCATTAATCTTTCTATCACCAAAAATTTGTGAAGCCCGTTAATGTGTTAATGATCGATATATATGTGTATAAAAACATCACAATCTTTTTCAAAAATAAGTTCTAATAATCAAAAGTCCTATAAATATGTTTGTTTAATTGATTGAGTCATGGTTATCATTCACAAAATTAAGATACTTATTAAAAAAAATACGCGTTGAATTGAGAACATCCTACTTTTTTTTGAAGTCGGTTAAAAATAGTAAATTTATTTTATTAACGTTGCATTGTTGTAAATTAAAATTATGTAATTAAGTTATATCTTATTTTTATTTGTCGCAATAATTTAAGTTAGATTAAAGCTCACCTTAATGGCCATTTTGTTGGTTTATTTCACACAATTACTATAAGTTAATTCACTGAACTATGTAGAAGTTATATAATCAAGTAGTTCTTAGGAAGGTCTATGGCCGTGTGTGTTAAGTGAAACTTTACCTGCGAATATATATGTCTGTAGAAAGGGTGGGTGGATAGGCGTTAGAAAAAATACTAGATCGTAGATCTATTGTTCGTTTACAGTACGTATCATCATTATCAACCCATATTCGGCTCACTGCTGAGCTCAGGTCTCCTCTCAGAACGAGAGGGGTTAGGCTAATAGACCACCACGCGAATTTGCAGACACACAGAGAATTGAGAAAATTCTCTGATATGCAGGTTTCCTCCATGTTTTTCCTTCACCGTTTTAGACACGTGATATTTAATTTTTTAAAATGCATGCCCTGGACAGGATTCGAACCCACACCCTCCGGAATCGGAGTATAGTACGTACGTACAGTATCATGATAATCTATACTAATTTTATAAAGAGGTAAAGTTTGTGGCATTGTAGGGGTAATTTCTGGATTTACTGAAACGATTTGGAAAACTCTTTTATTACTAGAAAGCCACTTTATTTGTAAATGGCATAAGCTATATTTTATCCCCGTATTCTCAAGGGAACTATGCGGGTAAAACCGCGGAGCATTGGCTAGTATCATAATTATCGCAATACAATTGTGTCCATTGCCTAAAAACTTATTTTAGTTACCACTCTGACAGGAGTTATAACATTATGACGTTTTCTTAATTGGTCCAGGTCTGGCTTTCAGCCGTGGCTAGTTACTACCCTACTGACAAAGACGTACCGCCAAGTGATTCAGCGGTCCGGTACGATATCCTGTAGAAACCGAAAGGGATGTAGATTTTCATCCTCCTCCTAACAAGTTAGCCCGCTTTCATTTAAGATTGCATCATCACTTACCATCAGGTGAGATTGTAGTCAAAGGCTAACTTGTAAAGAATAAAAAAATAATACAGGTTCTGGTTTCGTCTGTTTGGGGTGAATGGTGAAAAAAATTGATCATGGCGCCTAGTACTTTCCCAAACAAGCTCTGTCATAAAAATTAAAACTCAAATCATTCATGTTTTGAGTTATAATTTTGTAAAATGATTAGCGGACTTTAAATAGAAGGGATTGAAAGAGGGGTTGAAAATTATCGATTTTTACGCGGACAAAGTTGTGGACGTCCGCTAGTAAAAAACAGGTCCATAATATTGGTTTATTTGTTGCTGAATTATAATTTTACATAGGTGTTTTCTATTGTATCTATTGTATGTTGGACTCAAGAGTTTTCATAGATATGTTCTCCATTTAAACTTTCATCCCCAATCACATCCCTTTAAACCTATCTCTAATGTATTTTTGATGAGATGTGCCAAACTGGTCACAATAGATTGAGCGGCCTAGGCTTGGAAACGGAACGACATACTAACTTACTATCACACTTATAATATTAGTACATTAGTAGGTAATGAAATAGTAAGTAGATATGGGTATAGTCATTAATTATTATTTTTCACTACTCTTGCTCAAAAACACTGTCATATTACCACTCCACAGCGGAGCTAAACAAGCATATTAGCCTCTAGGGGCTAAAGTAATTTTGTTTTTTTAATTCTTGTCTGTTACGAGTACTAGCCAAGTACTAGCCTACTATAAAACGGAGGAGGTTTTATTCGAAAATAGAATCATTATAGGTAAGGCCCTGATTGTTTTGAAAAATAAATAAAAAACTTTAAATTGGAATGAAATGCAGCGTTCTTGTCTGTGGAATGCGTTTATTTTTTTATTTAATTTTTATTGAGTTGCGAATAGAGCGAGATTTGAAGACAGGGGACATCCTTTACGGTGTAATACCTTTGCCTTTTTCTCATGTGAAAAAAATAAAATTAAAAAGCGAGAATTTAAAAAACAATTGGCGTGAATACACACTTGATTTTTTTCCGAAATTCATTGTAAATTTGTGACCGTAACTTACATATTTTTCAACAATAATTGTTATTGTTGTCTTCGTCTAGTGAGAATGGTGATCCTAATTTGGAGATGGATGAAATTTTCAATCTGTTACCATCAAAGTCGAGACGCATTTACTTAAATACTTACCTACGATACCTATGAAAAATTCAATAAGTGAAGAAAACAACAACGAATGGATTCACTTACGAAAGGAGTTTTTTAAACTATTATCTCCCACGTTTACCTCATATATTCATTATTCATCTTCAAAGTAGTCGGAAATTATGTTACCAGGTAAAAGCATCTCCCTTAATATCCAAAATTGTAGACTTTGTACATTTAATTTTCAATTAAAATAAATCATTGAATATTGTACTAAACTATTTTATTTTCTCGCAATCGTAGTGAAAAGCAGAGTGTAACACGTGGGGCTAAACCCATTATAAACTCGGTTTCTATTTAGGCGGCCCTCGCCTTCGTCTCGGGCCCTAAAAATACCTCGTATATAATGGGTCTTTTTAGGCCCTTGTATAACAATCTACTATTATACTATAGATATGTTACGTGCAAAAAGTGATCTGAATTTAGAGACCCCACTGAGCGCACACATACAAAATTTTGTGTTTACTTACATTATATATTTATGTATGTATAGTTTTTACATTTTCTAAACACGTAACTCAACATTATAGATAATATTTAGGTATTATGAGTTTAAATAACTAAATGAAATTAAGACAATTATGCACATTTGTCCACCTTAGTTTTAATGCGTTAATGGGCATAGTAGAAATTGCCTTAATTTGATCATATTGTTACGCTTCGATTATGTCATTATTCGCTTATAAAATGCCTAACATCACAAACAATGTGAATAGAATACCTTTCAACAGAATCCCAATGCAACGAACGGTTTAATCTGTAACACTGCCTAGTAACGTGTTACATACAAAACTATTATTGTATTGCTGTCTCTCCTTATCACAGTATTGGAGAAAGAGAAAACAAACCTTGTACGCTCAATTTATTGTCGATATACTCTATTGGATAATCCAATTATAGATGCAACATTGGGCAAAAACGTATATAGGCATTACTTCCTTCCGAATGGTGCGAATACTTACATCGTGGGAACTAAACATCGATTCTACTTATTGATTTTTTCTGATGACAAGTTACTTCATTCTCGGTGTGTAACTTGTTCATATTGATATGTTACCGTTAGATTGTAAAATACGTTAGTTTTGTTTATAATCTCACTCGTGATATTAAAATCTACCGTCATATTGTGAACTGAAAATACTGATTACAATATAACGTGTTATTTTTCGGTATATTATAATCTATCAGAAGTGAAACCTTTAAATTGTCAATCAGAATAAATTTACCACAGAGTTACAAAAATATTACAGCGGGCATAATAAAAATAGTAAAAAATTACAATGGACAAATCAAAGAAAAAAGAAAGAAAAACGGAGGGGTGGCGAGTGCGTTCACTAATTTTTTTTAATTTTAATGTTCTTCCATTAGTAAAATGTTGTTTTTGTTAATTATAAGTATAATAATATTATTGTTAACTAATAGAACATGGTTTCATGGAGTTCTTGGACTTTTAAGATAATTAAGGACAAAGTTTTATCAAAATCTCAAAGTTTGCCAAATCAATGCATTCTTAAACTTCGTACAAAGGTAAATATTTATAAAATATATCAGTATTTTTCGCGATTCATTGTAGAAAGTAGGCTACGATATTACGTAAACTGCCTCGCGTATTAGTGACATATTGTTAGAGGATCAACCATAGCCATGGGTGAAGAAATTGACAGCATTTGTAATTGCAAAATGTTGCACTATTTTTGTGGAAACATCGCCATAAACAAGTTTAACACGAAAGTACCTTAACTAATAACTCTCCAGTTTCGATAAAACGCAGCTTCTTAATTATTATACACGCTGGCCCAATGCGGATTGGCAGACTTCACATACGCAGAGAATTAAGAAAATTCTCTGGTATGCAGGTTTCCTCACGATGTTTTTCCTTCACCGTTTGAGACACGTGATATTTAATTTCTTAAAATTCACACAATTTAAAAGTTGGAGGTGCATGTCCCGGATCGGATTCGAACCCACACCTTCCGGAATCGGAAGCAGAGGTCATATCCAATGGGCTATCACGGCACTCGCAGCTTATAAATGGTTATTCCAGAGCTAGAATTTTGGGAGCCTCCGTGGCGCAGTGGTATGCGCGGTGGATTTACGAGACGGAGGTCCTTTGATCCCCGGCTGGGCCGATTGACGTTTTCTTAATTGGTTCGGGTCTAGCTGGTGGGAAGCTTCGGCCGTGGCTAGTTACCAACCTTACCGCCAAGAGATTTAGCGTTCCGGTACGATTTCGTGTAGAAACCGAAAGGGGTGGCACCTACTCCTAACAAGTTAGCCCGTGTCCATCTTAGATTGCATCATCACTTTCCATCAGGTGAGATTGTAGTCAAGGGCTAACTTGTAAAATCTCGAGACTCATTATTTTCTACGTATCTCTCATCCAGTATAAATGTGACGATCTCTCGGGCGCAGTAGTACTGTGGTTCACAACACTGAGGTCCTGGAATTGATTTCCAGCACAGTTCAGTTTAAGATTTAAGTGTATAGGTCAAGGTCTGGTAAAATGACAGATCTTGATCACGTGACCTGTCGATAGCAGATGTCATTCCCATACATTTTTCTAGTGTTCGAAGCGTTTGCGATCGTAAAAAGAGAATCGACATGCCACTTAGCTACAGGGACAGTTGAGATAGCTGTCAAGGGCTAACTTGTCGCAGAAAAACGCTTGAAAAACAAAATCAATATTTAAGCATGAAGGATTCAACATTGGTTTTGTTATCTAAGTCAAAATAAAAACTCTACTCTATTCACTATCTTATGCTAATTGACGTATACAAAATTGAGATTCTATGTAAAACTGTCCTCCGATGTTTACATCATCATGGTCGGCCCTTCCATACGGCATACAGAGCAGTCGTCTCAGGCGCCAAATCCTAGAGAGCGCCTGAATGATATTCCTAGTCAACCGTAGACGGTACAGCACCTCATTTTCAATTGGTCACCCCAGTGTATGGTCAAGATCATCGCGTTCTTACTTTATACTTATAAGTAGGTATAGGTATCTGCATATTATTAGGAGCAAACAGGAGAGGCGCCATTATTGGATCTCGCTCCATTTTAAAATTAACATCGGGCCGGCGCTGGTTATACACTATGTAGATGACATTTCTCAATTGATTTGATGTTTATATTAATTGGTTGATAATAAAGACCAAAATAGTGAATAGGCCAACTGGTTCGTTTACTGACTTGAATCATCGCCACCGGTGCATAGCACAATCATATGCGCTAAAACAACTGGTCCAGATAATTGTACAGTAGGTAATTATAACTTTTGAACAAATAAGAGCACGTGTTTGTACTCGAAGTTTGCTAGTTCATAGTAAAATTCTTTACTCATGCAAGATTCCTTTATTGTGTAACGCAATCGTAATAGTACACACGTAATACATAACAATCGCAAACAAGTATAATGCTATCGTTATTACAAGCTAATAAAAGCGAGTTTTATCAGTTCAATTAGATATAGTAAAAAATAAGAATAAGTTCGATATGGAGGGCGTAGGTTCGAATCAGCTCCGGCGCATGCTCCTCCAACTTTTCAGTTAAGAGTGTGCAATATGTAATTTGGTGGTTACAAATGGTTCTGGATCTCAGATTCTGGAAAAGTTAGGAGCCTGACATTTGGGTAAATGATATTTCAAAGTGTTAGCTACGTTATGACTATACAAAATACACAATTTGTAAAACATTTCTCGATAGTTTATTTTTTTGAAAAATACATGTTTTGCTCACATTTTGCTTTCAATCTCTAAAAAAGCAAACTTATTTTCTTAAATTTTTGTTTAGTATAGAAAATTAGAATTATATCTTGAACATGGCCATTTTGTTTTTCGTTATGTAGTTTAATTTACTTGCAATTAGGTAAAAATGGTTTTGGCGCTCACGTCATAAAATTTGCGTCGCGCGTCAATCGCTCCGTGCTTTACACTCACGTGAAAGTCGTAATTCGGCGTCTTGTTTGCGCTTCGAATTTTATCCATACGAAATCGAATACGAATTGACGAATACGAATTCGAATTGTACCAACGCGCTGCGCGCTCTTAAGAAATAAAATATCACGTGTCTCAATCGGTGGAGGTAACAAAGGTGTGAAGTCTGACAAACCGCATTAGGCCAGCGTGGTGGACTATTAGCCTAACCCTGCTCATTCTGAGAAGAGACTCGTGCTCAACAGTGAGCCGAATATGGGTCGTTAATGATGATAAATGATGATATGTGAAAACTTGTAACTGGCTACATTTATTTTTCTATGTTGTTATTTTATTATTTTTCTGATACCTACTAGATCTAAGTTTACTAACCAAATAAAATAAAAGAAACGCAATTTATTGCAGGCTTTTTTTATTTAATATCTAAATAGTACATAGTTACATTGATAAAGCAAAAAGAAAAGACAGTTTCCATAAATCCAAGTTTAGTGTTTTATTTCTTACTTGTTACTGCCATAAATTAAATCTGTGCCTTTGAGATGAAATTATTTCAACTCAACTTCAGCTCAACAACAAAAACATCGGCTTTGCCCGTCAACTATTACATTTAAAACAAAACAAATAAAAACTTAAACTTATATCTAAATAAATAAATATACGTATTTAGAGTATGAACATAATAATCTGCGATCTATCCGATCCAATATTGTAACTCATGCAGTTTTATATTCACCGCCAGTCCTAACCGTAACAAGTAACAACACAAACCCGTCACAAGTAAAACACCACTTTCGCTATACTTATAAATATATGCGAAACATGAAACAGATCCGTCTAAGGTTATATTAGCATAAGTAAACAATTCCAATAGTAAAGTACGACACAAAAATCCGGTATTTGTTAAACAAGACACGCATTGGAACACTTACTGGACATTACATTATGTCACTAAACACTTGTACATATGTTTTTTGTGACTGAAATACTTATAACAATTGTGGTTATTGGTCGCAATTTACTCTTTTAATACCTTCGTGTATTTTATTAGAAGAACAGCAAAATTACGACAATTTTAAAATATATACCCCTGAAAAACAACAAAATTATAAACATTTGAAATGTTTACCCCTGAACATGGCCAATATTCACTTTTGTAAGCGGAAATCTAGGAGTGAGTAGAACTTCAACAAGCAAAATTAGAATCCATTAGCTGTTTTTGTAGAACTAGGTTGTGCTCTGGGATTTCTGCCGCAAGGATGCTTCTAATGTCAAAGAAAAGATTCTCAAAGTTTAGTGTGTGCATTTTAATTCAAGCTTAATACGCAGCACGCAATTTTTGTTGCATTAGTAATTTTACTTGTACAGTATTAACATTAAAATAAAATGTGAATAAAAAAATTTATTTAAATTTTATTTGCAATAACTATAATAAATTAATACAAATCAATAACCTAAAATATGTTTAATACCTTTTGAAATCGTCCACAATAATCTGATGGTTGGTACTGATAAAACGCATTCCTAGTTTTCCTTTTATTTTTATCTAAATACACTTTTACTTTTTCTTTGTTACACTTCGCCGCAGGTTTAAGATCGTTCTCTAAGAATATCTCATAATCATCATTTGCTTTGTTACTTTCTTTAAAGCGATTTATTTTATTTGGGTAGTAATTGGGCAGTTCTTCAGGACTGTATGTTTTATTTTTATTGAATTCTTTATCCAGTATTGCGTTAGCTGTACTCAAATCATCTAATTGCTGAAATATGTCGACCGTTGATATCATGTTATTGAATTTTGGTAAATTCAATTTGCCCAGATTATCAGAATCTGCTTTGATAAATTTAGCACTTTTAAGTTCGACGCTGAAAGGAAAAAAAAACCTAGTTTATCGAAAAACTTAGTTATTACTGTAACTTAGTTGGATTTAGTAGGCAAATAGAAATAGAAAAAAAAATATTTCAATGTAGTAATTTTCAAGTTTAAACTCTACTGTTGAAATTTCATTAGATTACTACTTTGGTAAGCTAAACATTTTTATCACCAGCTCTGTCTGCAAGACCATTAGATTTAATTTAAAACATGATACTTTAATACATTCAAATATATACCCATAACTTGAGTCGTCAGCGAAATATTTCACATGAACAGGGTTGCCTTCGTTATCTTTATATGTATATATTCCTATGACCGTACCGTTAGGATATCGTTTTTCATTTTTGAACTCAATATTATTCGAAACCTCATCCTTAATAGGAAAACCTAAAAATCAGAGATGATAGCAAATGTTTTAAATGCGATTTAGTTTTACTTGTACCAAAAACTTATTTAAAAGATTTCTTCTTCTCGTGAAACTTTTTTAATATTCGTCGTGTCTTTATTTTCTATTTAGTTATTTATTTATTTTTTCAATTAAAAAAAAAACCTACCTTTAACTTCTGCAAATAGCAGCAATAAGCATACGATTTTTACATGCCTTATCATTATTTTCGAATATCAATTCCTATATATTAAATTATCAAAATCTTCTTGTATTTATAAAAAGTGTATTCGGTTAATTACGAATGTCAGTCATGTCGTTTATTATAAATGACAAAATATACGCCAATTTTCCCAAATGGTCAGAGGTTGAAACCTTTTTAATACTTTATAAATTGACTCATTGGTAATATTTACAATGACAACAAGAATAAATTCATAATAAATTATTACGTTTATTTATATTAATTACTGTATCATTAGTAAAACTACTAGCCCCAATGAATATTCGAAGGACAGCTAATATCTAATAAGGTGGCTCCAAGACTTCCGCAGGTTTTTTTATTATCTTTTCCACTTTCTTTTTGTTTGGTTTCCTCGGACGCGACCACGATACCGATGTTTCACTAGAACTATTCACTATGATGGTTTGATCTACATAGTTTTGTTTGTGGGGTGCTTCCTTCATTATTCTGAAACGAAAAATGTGCGTTAACAAAGAATTTAATATGAAAATATCTAGGTATATATTTCGGTAAATAGGTTTTATATTTTTATTCTCGGTTCTCAAGTGCGATTAGTATATTGAAGTTTCAAATAGCAGTTTGTGTATAACAAATTTTTAAAGATATAAAGCTGCAGGCGCGCTGAATTAAAAATAGGTATCCGTAGATGTATAACTTTAATCTACAATCTTTCAAGCACTTTATAATGAAGTGTCGGTATTGTTGAAAAATCCTCATTATTTTCACAGCTAAGGGGTCGGACCTAACAGCTGGCCTATTAATTATTTTGGTCTTTATTATCAACGTATTAAAATAAATATCAAATCAATTGACAAAATGTCATCTATCTACTTTATGATATCCACCTGTAGGCACCGGATGACATTTGTTACATAGAATATCAATTTCGTATATGTCAACTAGCATATGTCAAAGATAGTGAATTAGCCTGCAGGTCAGACATTGTATTGGGATAAGGGTTAGCCTACTGTCGTATCTATTATTTACTGCATTTTTAGTTTAAAAATTGTGTATAGTAAACCTTTAATGTGAAGTTAAATATCTTTGATTAAAGAACTTTTTAAGTGTCTGCTAATTAATACAATTGTTAATTCGTTTTACCTGTATCCCTTTTCATCTGCTACATAGTCAAATCGTCGTGCCTTTCCCCTCGGATCGACGTACCCATAGCTACCAATGACTGTTCCATTTGGAAACTTCTCTTCTGAACGATACTGAATATTTCCTGTATTTGGATCTTGAACATTATAGCCGAATGAATATGTGCCTGGATGACCTGTATGATAAAATAATTAATGCAAGATTAAAATATAGCCATATTCAAATCAAGCGCGCTTTTAAAATTAGACCTCATCACTGCTTTGCATCAACAAGTATTAGCCGTATCTTTAACTAGCTGACGCTGCCTGCGCGGCTTTACCCGTGTGGTTCCTGTTCCCGTAGGAATATGGGGATAATATATAGCCTTTAGCCTTAGCACTAGATTATTTTTTCTTCTTTTAGCGTGAAATGCTACTACAAATATTCATAATATCAAAGTAGTTATTTTTCCAATTGTAAACCTTAGTCAAACTTGTTAACCAATCAAATTAAATTTTGCTATAAAATTACGATTATGTTGCATTGTTGCAAAATTATTATATGTATTATGTTTATATGTTTACTAGCGGACGCCCGCGACTTCATCCGCGTGAAACTCAATGTAACCCTTACCCTTACCCCTATCTCCTGACAACAACAAACACATAAAAAAATTGTAAAATCGGTCCAGCCCTTCACGCGTGATGCCGGGAGCAAGGTATATATGAATTCATTTTTATATATAGAGAGAGATGTAGTTAATTAGTTTTAAGAAAAATCCAACGCACCATCGATATTTGTAAAGTAATAGCTAGGCATTTGCGAAGCTAAGCTTAATCTCTTCTGTCTAGGTGCCGAGGAAACTTCGTTATTCCATAGTACACTATATAAAATGAGGATCTGAAATCATATCAAAAATAATAATACATAATATATAACAAAAAGCTTACATAATATAAAGGATTTTCAAAACTTGGTTATTGTTTATAACTTAGTTTATTTGCAGTCTTTGATCTTATAACAAAAAACGAGTGAGTCGTTAAGTTTTCAGATTGTTTTTAATAAAGCCTTCTACAAAGTATAAAAATATTAATGAAAGGATTAATTGCTTAATTTTCTCATTGTATTCTTTCTTAATTTTACATCAAAAAAGAATTATTAATTGAAAATAAATTAATTGAATTAAATCGGTGTAGACCTTGTCAAGTTGGCTTGATCAAGGGAAATAAGGGTTTATTTTTATTTTAAGGAGTATTTGCAACATACCCAATTATCTTGACGACTGTTTTTCAATTCAATATTAACAACATTTATGAGTAATGTCCAACATTTGTTTCGCGTCTATTTGTATCTATTATTTATTGCTACCAATTTGTAATCATAACTCTGCAGTATTCGCAGCTCCCATAGATTTTAGTTAATGAACTGCGTCATCACAGTTTTTTCAAAATTAATACGCGCTTGTTGATGTGATATATTTTTGAAATAATTTAGAAGTCTTAAGCGTTTTATGAATATTTAGTGTTTTGGAATAAATGAGCAGGAGAAAAGATTTATTTATATTTTATTGATGAAATAGAAACATATTATTTGTGTAGATATCAAGTACTTATAGTTACTGTACATATTAATATTTGAGAAGACTATAATAAAAGATTTAGGTAAGTGAGTGTTTTTTTTTCTATTTGAAGCAATGTTTGTTAGTTGTAAATATTCTTTATTGCAAAAGTTAATAGGTAACTGTACCTACTTTGTCGAATATTCATTATCCTTTAAATGTAGGTACTACTTACCTATCTACCTACTAATTGCTTTTAAATCTAGAGCTAATCTCCGAATAATAAGAAAAAATAGTAAATTGTTTAATTTTCCAATACCTGATTTCAAACAAAAAAGAGTATTATACAACTCTTAATTATGTTATTCCATTATTAATAAAATATAAAGATTTTATTATAGATTAAAGAAATATAAAGACTTTTCAGTACTGATCTGTTTAATTTAACATTACCTGTAATGTCAATGAAAAATCCATCTTGGCTATACACAGTCGAAAGGCACTCAAAAGTTTACTCATAGAGGAAGTGTATGTGTAATCTCGCAAAAAGCCGACATGGACATGCGTGAACTTCCAACGATCGTCTCTTTTTGTGGTTTTAAGCCGGCAACAACGAGCCAGTTGTGATTTTGTGGGTGAAGGCGATTCCGTCCATATCCGTTGCCAATAGGGTTACCATGCCGTCTGGAATATTGTAATAATTGTAATTGCAAAAAAAAAAATCAAAAATTGTAATGTGTATCAAGATTAAAAATTTTTGGAGGTAGTGAATACTTTGCGAACTCAAACACACGAAAAATATCTACCATCCAAAACGGCTTGACGCATTTTTTATATATAAATTTACAGTAGACACTATAGAGCAAACCAAAATTTATTTTCACCAATCGAATTATCACAGACGTCAAAGGGCCTAGAGGGCAGTTTGAGACTGTTACTATCGCGTAAACGTGAACGCGAATTTCTAAGGAATTGAAACAGCGCCATCTAGTGGCACTACTGCACAACTGTACAGTATGAAAATATTGAAAACTCCCGCCAGGCACACAGATCTTCCTCAGATTTTTAATAAAGTAATGACATTATTCGTATATGAGTCGTTATACAACAAGCTTCACCAATGCCTGAAAAATGTTTTCTTAACTTTTTCAGTTACGAAAAGTCATACAAAAATCCTCTCTAAATTGCTCTTACATAATACTTGTGTTTTTCAGAAAGTAAGAATTTTTCCATAAAATTAAATAAGTATATATATTATTATACTTTTCTAATTACATAGATTTACTTCTCTCTAGATTTTCTTGTCTGCACTAACTACTTTCTTAACCGGGAAATGCTGGTTAACTTTGTATTTATGGTAACCCTTGTTTTCACTGATGTCATACCATTAGGCACAGGATAAGGAACATTTTACGAGGTGATAAACTCTTTTGGCCTGTTAACGGTAGCTTTGTTGTAAACAAGACTACTCAATTAGGATTTGCAAATTCTAAGATTTATTGCCATCACTATGGGAGATGCCACAAATCATTATTCTTTTAATTTTAAAATCCTTAAAATCTATTAATTTGCTTGATTAGAAATGTACCGTTATATGTAGAGGCGAAATCTTTTCCATTTTAGTCATTAATTAATAGTCTCCAGACAGTTTGCGTTGGTGTTTTTATTTTATTGATTTTCTGGTCTAATAATACATTTGGTTTGTATGTGTTTGTGTAACTAAAGCACGTGAAGTTCGGGAAGAGGACAGATAATAAACATTTTATAGGAATGACGAAGAATGTATGGAGAAGAATTTCAAAAAAGAAGAAGAATGTAAGAGTAATGAAGAATGTACCAATCAAGATTTTGAATTTAGATTTAAAATAGACATGTTATTGTGCTAAATCTTATTACAAAACTTTCATGTTACTTTCTCCAAATTTTCACTTCTATAATGTATTGCATACGAAAACAGAAGAAAGAGTAATGGTCGTTTATATCAATCTTCGCCCCAAAAAGCTCAACGATAAATAATATGGCGTATCATATAAGGCGCCTCTGAGATAGCCGACAGTACCTTCGCAACGCCTACACCTTGCTATATGGACATTTTAGGTGAACGTTGACAGACACTATTTTCTATAACAAAAGTTTATGAATAATATTTTAAGACGATTTAAATCAATTTAGTAGAATATGTATTTTATACCATCATTATCAACCCATATTCGGCTCACTGCTGAGCTCGAGTCTCCTCTCAGAATGAGAGGGGTTAGGCTTATAGTCCACCACGCTGCCCAATGCGAATTGGCAGACTTCACACACGCAGAGAATTGTGAAAATTCTTAGGTATGCAGGTTTCTTCACGATGTTTTCCTTCACCGTCTGAGACACGTGATATTTAATTTCTTAAAATATTTATATATGCATGTTTTATGTAAATCTTCTATTATATTTATAAACTTGCAAAGCATGCGCATAAAATGCATACAATAAAAACTATTTCTGGAAATATTATTTCGCATAATATATTTCATTATATAATTTTGTGGCAATCAGTAATTATATCGACAAACCTGTGAAAGCGATGACTTAACTCGAGTGGGAAGCACAGACAGTCAAGGGCTATTGTGAAATGTCGACGTCAATATTTACAATATGACTCAAGACAATTCCGTCCTAAAGATTCCGTCCTATGATATCTTTGGTACAATTGTTATCACTGCTAAATATAACGTAGGATCCTAGGATGTCTAAAAAACTTTTTGTTTAAGTATACGAATAGATGTGTACCTACTTGGTTATATAGATAATACTATAAAACAAAGTAGGTGCAACAAAGCGGATGAAACATCTGGGCGTCGGCACCTACTTCGTTATATAGTCTATATAACAAAGTAGGTGCCGACGCCTAGAGGTTTCATCCGCGAAGATTCTGTTCCCGCGGGAATACGGGGTTGAAACGCCTATGACACTCATAAATAACGTGGTTTTCTACTGTTAAAAGAAATTTCATAATTGGTTTAGTAGTACCCGATAATACCCGCTACCGCCACAACACACAAACTTCACCTCTTTAAAATATTAAGTATAGATTAATTTATTCTTAAAGAACAATTGACGTTAAAGGATTTACCGAGAAAAAAATATGAAGTTTCGTGTATTGTATTGTTAAACAGAGATACGAAAGATAAGATTATTTGTAAGTTTCCTTTGTAACTCTGTGAAACCAAATAAAAATTGGAATGATTGAACTCCTCTTGCCATTCGCATTTTATATGTTTGAGTAAACATGGAGATGTAAACAAACGATCTGCCAGCTATGGTCATAAGCCATAAAACGATGCTATTTTATGATGTGAGCCTACTATCGCAAAAATGCCATAAAATTTGTCCTCATATTTATGTTTGAACAAACTAATATTTTTTAGCTTTAATAGCAATAAATTTAAATGCCCCAATATGGGTGTAGAAATATTAAAAACAATTACTTTCTTGAAGAGTAAAGTTAAATTTATTTGTATAACTAAATATAATAGTTTTTTTAATAATCCCTGCCCAATCGCTTTGCAGACGATATTTAATAAAACATGTTTTTTAGATAATAAATATATTTTATTATATCTTTAGTGGCAGGACGTGATAGCCCAGTGGATATGACCTTTGCCTCCGATTCCTTTTCAGTAGTGTGCATTTTAAGAAATTAAATATCACTTGTCTCAAACTATGAAGGAAAATCATCGAGAGGAAACCTGCATACCAGAGAATTTTCTTAATTCTCTGCGTGTGTGAAGACTGCTGATCCGCATTGGGCCAGCGTGGTAGACTATTGGGCTAACCCCTCTCATTCTGAGAGGAGACTCGAGCTCAGCAGTGAGCCGAATATGGGTTGATAATGTTTTGTGCATTGTCACAAGAAAATACGCATATTATCGACCGAAGCATGAATGAGCCAGTTGTTGTATTGTTACTACCCAAAAACGATTTTTGGTTTGACATAAATTTTATGATTTTTCATATTAATCTAATCCCACAAGTGTTGGAAGAGATTGCTATCACTGCCAAGAGACGTATGTAATTGCAACTTTCCAGAAACATGTTTAGGTTGTGTGAAATAAATCTTTTTTGATTTTACGTATATTGGAGACATAATAAAAATGAATCGAATTCGCCACGAAGGGTTCCGTGAAAATATTTTTTCGTGAAAAACATTAAAAAAAAAATCTGTTAAAGCGTGTGCCATTGAACTCGACTATACTCTACGGGTATGACGTTACTTGCCAATTTACATAGGTCTAGGTTAACAGGAAGTAGGTACCCTATATGAATTTTAATTTTCTTGAGAGTCGAAATAATATATAATTTTTGTGGCTTATAGGTCACAATAATCGTAATCATGAAAAAATAATGTGATAATTTCACTAAACATGAAACAAAGTATTTCAGCCACTTCTTCGTGATCTATCACGTCTTCTTGACCATAATATTCTCTCTTGTAAACGGTTTTACTAATTTTCAACCAGGTTTGACCAGCGCCGGATCTAGGGGGGGGCAAGCCGGGGCCTATGCCCCGGGCGGCATGTTCAGGGGGCGGCCAAATTCACACTTTACCGACTAATGGACAACTCATCATTTACTTAACATGCCCACGGAATATATAATAGCACAAGTACAGATATTTCATGACCAAAAATACGACCGATACCCAAAGTGCAGAGTAACTGACGTGCTACCCGAACATTACGAGGCACTTTGCGAGGCGCGTAGGCATGGTTATTGCAGTATGGCATTGGTTGGCATAGGCAAATAAAAGAAAGTTTCATTGATTTCATAGAAGTTGCTGAAAAGGCAGGAGAGGACATTTGTCAACAGATTTTAGAAAATTTGGCGGTTGATGATGTTGGACAATGTCAAGCCCAATCTTATGATAATGGGCCAGCATTCATGAAGGAGTACACGCCAGAATTGCAGAAAGGAATGAGCTGGCTGAGTTCGTACCGTGTTTAGCTTACTCCTTAAATCTTGTAGGTGTTCATTCTGCCTCATCATGCCAGGAAGATATTAACCTATTTGGACTAATTCAAAAAGTATAATTATAATAATTATTACTTTTTTGTTCTCCACAACTAGGTGGGACATTATAAAAAAATACGTTAAAACAAATTTAAAAGGAAGTAGTCAGACGTCAGGTGGTCTGCAAAACATGTTGCAGTGAATGCCCTATTAAATAATTTGCCAGAAATAGCGAAAGCCTTAGAAGAAGTTAAGCAAACTTCTCGTAATCCAGAAGCTAACTACGAGGCAGGTCATCTCTTAACCGCTATAAAGGATTTTAAATTTACTCTTAATTTAATTCTTGGGCGAATATTCTCCGCAAAATAAATCGAGTGAATATAGAAATTCAGAAAGCGGATATTATCCTTCTCCGTTCCGTTGCACTAATGGATGGTCTGCTCAAAACTTTGCATGAAAGAACATGAGACAAAAACCAATGGAATATTGGATAAGAGGCTGCAGAATTGCTGAAAAAAGTGGTGTTGACCCTATTTTGCAAAACAAACGAATTCCAAAACTTAAAAAACATTTCGATGAGATGTGTGACGTCGAATTACAAACACTCCTACTTGTTTAACTATTTTCTAAGGAAATAATGATGGTATTTGATCGAATCATATCAGAATTTAAAAAGAGGTTTGATTTTGCTACCAAGCTGAACTTGAATTTTTCTTTTCTTAATGGTACTAATATTTTGAAAATGTCGATTGAAGAACTGCAAAAGTATAGAGCAGATCTGGCTCGAAAATACGGGCGCGATTTAAGCTCCGTTCAATTCTGCCAGGAACTTTACGTTTTTGAAGAGCAAGGTCCGCTTCTATTTGGTGATATAGAAAAGGTTTCTTTCTCTTGCAACAGATCTATGCGCATGATTTGCAGGATGCTTTTCCTAATATTTGTATTGCTCTGTGAATTTACTCTACACTTCCTACTATATCCGCAAGCGGTGAGCGAAGTTTTACCAAACTAAAATTAATCAAAAATTATTTGCGATCTTCCATGAGCCAGGAACGTTTTTCGAGTCTTGCAATCTTATTGATAGAAAATCGAATTGCTCATGAGTTAATTTGCTGAACAAAAAGCTCGAAGAGTAAAATTGTAATTTCAATTTGTCAACTTTACTATTTGAAACTGCAATTTTTCCACTTTTGCATTTGAAACGCCACTTTAGTATTTCATACTGAAAAAGATCCAGTTTTCTTTTATCCGTGCAGAAAAAACAGCGATGGATGCATTATTTACGAAGGGCATATTTAAGCTATGTCCAAATGTCAATCAATTAGTGAACTTATTATATAAATTAATCAATTAGTGAAATTACATAGGATGATAAAGGTATAAATAATATAAGTCCCTTAACTGAGAAATGCCGTCCAGGTGGGGGGGGGGGCGGCATTTCTCAGTTTTTGCCCCACCTAAAAAATGTTGAAGATCCGGGGCTGGGTTTGACACCGTTGGATAGTGATGTATATAGAATATACTGCACTTATTGTCAGAAAAATGGAAATTCGTATGAAGTTTAGGATCACCATTATAAACATGATAATTTTTGATTAAAAATACAAGCGACTTTAAAAACATAAGCGTACCCACAAAACTAAAAAGCGAAACATAACATTACAATACTATTTTAATACAGATCAGTTAACGTCCATTCCAAGGACCATCAAAATATACCCTTTCCAATAAAGAAAGAATTATCAAAATTGGAATACTCAGTATAAAGTTATAATAATATACACGTCGAATTGCTAACCTTCTCTACGATTTTTCGTCGCGTCCGTTGAAAATGTAAAACGTTCAATAGGTCGGCATCTGTCGAATTTTGGTAATTTTTGGGGATTTTTGAGGATTTTTGGGGGCCCGCCCCCCAAAAATCCCCAAAAACTTATACTTACTTTTACTTATACTTACTTATACTTATACTTACGCTTATCAGGGCGTTTATCTATATATATGGTTGATATCATGGGCGTTCAAGTGGTTATATGCAATTGTTTTATAATCTATGTTCATTCGGCATATCAACTCACTCTTGACTTTTGTAGAAGGTAAAGTGCTGATAAATCAAATAGGTAATTTAAGAAAATCACGAAGATTTTAATAATAAATTATAATTAAACTTGTACTTCAGATGCTATTATAGGAAGACACTATCAAGTAAAGTAACATAGGCAAAACTTATACAATACAAAAATAATTAAAATACGAAATACTTTTGGGTTCCGCTTCCAAAATTCTTAGTAAAACTCAAATGTTTCCATGCAAACCATTCAGATATCACTTATAACATTAGAAAATATGATAAATGCTTGATCCAAAACCAGCAGGCATAAAAAAGTATTAGAACTTTTGTAGAAGCAAAAAGCACAACAGAAGTTCTAATAATTTTAAACCTTTGGTCTAGATAACAAAGTTGGATTTTTAACTAAATAAAGTTCACATTTAAACAACTTGAGCTTTACTCTCCTTAAAATTAATGTATACAGCTAAATTTGTAGCGAATGTCGGTATTATTTAACATGAATAGCGTATTGAATTCTTCATCATTGCTAGTAATGGCCGTGGGATGCAACCAGAACAGGTGCTGGAGCGTAATGAGATACTGGTGCCACTACCTGAAATAAAACATAAATGATTCTAAAACATACTATTCTAAAACAAAGTGGTCCACTGCATCTGTCGGCTTGTCTATTTGTTATAAACTCGAAAACTTTAAACGAATTTCATACTGTTTCATTCATGTGGAAGGATATATAGATAAATAACTAGCCAACACCCTGCGGTTACACTCGAGTAGTTCCCGTTCTATATGACACTGACAAATAAAGTAGCTTTCTTGTTTTTTGGTTCAGTAGATCCAGAGATACAATACAACAAACTTTACCAGACTATAAAATAGAATTATAATTTTTTCAAGGTTTTGTTCAAAATTGTTGAAATATATATATCTGTTAGTTTAAGATATACAATACAAGTGTTGATCTTGATGTTCTAGACATGCCTGAAGTTCCACTTTCCTTGCAAACTAAGCAAAAAGCTTGTAGGTAAGACGTTATTGCAATAATTAGGTTCGAACTTAAACACTCACATAATATTATGTAAATAGAAGCTTTTTTTAATTATTTAAAAAAAAAACAATTGAATATTAAGGATTAATTAGTAAACTATAATATGTAAGGAATAAAGTCAAAAGTGACAACAATACAGAGTTACTAGAACGCTGCTTTGAGTAAAGTCTACAGTAGCAAATAAAAAAAATATTTAACTTTTATTACCTACCTAAGTGTGTATATTATTTAAGTGACCGATAAAATATCACTAACTTTATTGCTCGGCTATAAATGTACTCGTAACAATAATTGTCAGCAAATGCGGTTTTATAGCTGACTTTGAGGCCATATAGAAGCATTAGTATCTATATGATCTCTGATTATAAAGGTATGTTTATTGAATCAGACAAAATTGCCAAGCGTGAGAAGGCAATAAAATTTCACGCAAAAAGACTGTTCTAAATTTTCCGCAGCCATATAGAGGAAATTTTTAATAGTTCGCCAAGTTTACCGGGTTATTAACGGGCTAAGTGTCTCGTTTCCTTATGCGTTGAGAACCGTTAGTTTTGCGCAAGGGCCGGCAAGCGAGGCATAGTTTGTGCAATATTGAATTTAACTTAGAGAAAAACCTTATCATAACTTGCTGATTGTGGAACAAGACAGTATAAACATCAATGCACGTTTTAGTTTTTTATGACTTCAAAGGCTCGGAAAATGATATTTTTGCACAACATAAAGTGTTAACTATCATCATTTACCTATAGATCGATAAGTTACTATTTAGCAATTTCTTCTAAGTTTATTAATCTAATCCTTGAACACTTTTTTCGGTTTATTTTATGACTCACAATCCTTATTCCACTATGAGTATCGTCACAGGTTAAACACTTTTATATCTTTGATCATTATATATAAAAAAAAATTGTAAAGAAAGTACAAAAGCAGAAATAGAGTATGTTTTTTAAAGTCTTTAATTCTCCTCTGAAGCTTAGAAGAAAAAAAGCTTTGATGGATTTCAACATGTAAGTAACTTGTAAATGTTAGAAAATACAGTTAGTCTATTATCTTACCGGGTGTACAGCATGGCCAGTCCTCTGCACTATGGCGTTGAAACCGGTGTGGTCATCTGCCGAGTAATGTACCGTTCGCGTCGTACCGTCAGGCTCCACTAGGGAGTAACTACCTGGAAATTTATATTAATTGTTCAACTTAATCAGACTTTTTGTCTAGTGGTAGGCATTGGCTGTGGTTAGTTGCCACCCTACCGACAAACACGTACCGCCAATCAATGGTACGATCTCGCGTAGAAACTGTCAGAGGTATGAGTAGAATAAACTAGTAGGGCTAGTAGTCTAGTCTAGTGCTCTTAGTTTCTTTATTTAACAGTCCACTGCAAGGCATAGGCCTTGTAGTGATTAGGCTAAAAGAGGGATTTTTTTACATTGTATAGGCGAGCGCTTAGCTGCAATCATGCTTGAAAGTAAGCGATAATGCATAATGGTGGTACGCACTTGCCCAGAAGATGCCTATTCACTCTTGACTTGAATATACCCATTCCATAATTTCGCAGTGCGGATCAGGAACGAAGAACCGAAACGCTTCGTACGTGTCCAGGGCACATCAACTACGTATGGATGCAGACCTCTGCGATGCCTGGCAGTTATATGGTAAAAAAGTGAAGAATTTCGAGCTTCAACCTAGCATGCTGGTAAATGCAGCTGACATAAGGAAATAAACTTGAGCATGGTCACAAATGTAGCACTAAATATGTGCTGTATTTTGACTAAGCAAGTCTTTGCCCTTATTTATGGGACAGTAAAACCATAACCGATGGTTCACGTAACTGACTGAGTTAGTAGAAGCTTTCTTATTGGACCACGTTTTGAAAACCTTGTAAAATTAGTTGTAAGTTAACGAGTACTAGAATGCTAATCGGTGTTATGTGACCGGGTGCTGGTACTACTAACCTTTGACGACGTCGCCGTCTCTCTGCTCTTGCTGTGACTTGACGTCACCGGTGTGGGGATCCTTGACTCCGTAGTTGAATGCATACTTTGGGTATGACTGTGAAAATATGTAAATGTCATTAACATCTATAAAAAATATTATAAAATTGATAAAGTTTTAAAAACAAGTGAATGAGATCAGAAACCCTGGTAATGTATGATTCTATTGATGAAAGAATTTTTAAAATCGACTGAGTAGTTTACAACAACAAACAAACAAGCAAGCTCACATTAGCATATAAAATATTATTTATCATTTGCTTTAGGTTTATTTATTTGGTTATATGTATTTTTGTTGTCTGAATAAACAAAAAAGGAAGGTCAATATAGTCTCTTATTGTAATATTTTAATGACACCAACAATTCAAAAAAAATATTTTCTTTTTAGATTTCAAAACTCGTAGCTTAGGATACTATAACGTTATTTAATAAATCCTACATTCTATAAAGTTGCAGCGATGTGACATTTTATTTTTGGCATCCCATAGAAATAAAATTCTAATTCTAATAAAACTTGTTATAGGCGAATATTACATCGACGGGTCCCAAGGTGCTAGAATGGCGACGCATTACAAAGCGTAGTGTTGGTAGACCACCCTTCCTTCACCCACCCACCCTTCGCTGGATGCAAGCTCAGTATCGTGATGTTTGGAAGTCCCTACAAAAGGCCTATGTCCTGCAATGCACGTCCTTCGACTGATATGATGATGATGAGTATAAAATAGCGGAATTACACCCCAGCTCTTGTATCAACTAGATAACAAACCACGGGCTCTGCGTGTATGACGGGTGCGTGTACGACGGGTGCGTGTAATATCGGCGCGGATGCGTACACCGCTCCGTATCCAACCGACACCGGTGCAGCCAGCGCCACGCTAACACATGATAGCAATGCTAATATCTGCGAAATAAAAAAACCGATATTGTACCAAAAAGTAATCATCGAACCCCAATCCATTGCAATTTACACTCTCACGCTACGAGTCGATTACCAAATGAAAAAACAATAAAGTATCAATTTTTTTTAATAATGTTAGCTGGTAATGTTTGATTTTTGATCACTATCAGATGTATATGATTATGACTGAGTTCATGACTTAGTAGGCACGTATGGAACCCTCGTAACTTTTTATTTTAAGTTTTCATCTGTACTTATTACAATAACAACAATTTTCAATTCGTCTTTTTTTTTGAACCCACATGTTTAATCACTAAACCAACGAGGTTTAAGTATATTTTTTTCATTTTAAATTTATTTATTATTATAAATATATATTGAAGTCTCAACATGAAACTATAAAAACAATATCTTAAATAAAGGAGTAAAATCAGAATTATGAGTAGAATTTAGTATTTCTTTAAATAATAAATAATTATTATTACATAAAACATTTTGATCCTACGCCTAATTTTACTGTTGGAAAAATTGTTTTATGTCATGATTTTTTTTTCAGATTTTTCGACTGGTAATTTTTTTTCGACTTTTTTTTACTTAGACTTTTTTTACTTAGATTTTTAAAATTGAAACAATTTTTCAAACTCACCCACATATTGGCTGTCTCAACAAACACTACACATATCAAGCACGCAATAATCCTGACCGACTAGACGAATGTCCTACGCTTATAAGTTGAGGACCCCTCCATACATAGGCGGCAGGTATTTGCACCTGTCTATTCGATCCCGCGCCCAAAGAATTGCTACAGAATTCTTGTTATTTTTGTGTACAAATATCTTTTATTGCAATTGATCTAAAAACTAAGAGTATCTATGATAATAATGCTCTAATGCTTGTATACTGAAACATCGTCCAAATCCATCACTCATTTGAAGCCTTCCAGCGAGTCTATATAAAGAAAGAAGAAGAGTCTACTGTTTTTTTTTTATTCTGTACAAATTAACCCTTGACTACAATCTCACCTAGTAAGTAAGTAGTAAGTGATTTATGCAATTTAAGATGGAAGCGGGCTAACTTGTTAGGAGGAGAATGAAAATCCACACCCCTTTCGGTTTCTACCGGAACGCTAAATCGCTTGGCGGTACGTCTTTGTCGCTAGGATGGGAACTAGCCACGGTCGAATTCTCCCACCAGCCAGATATTTTTATTTATATTGTGTACGAGATCTCAGTGTACGTTTCTTAATATGAGTCACGTCATCGTTTTCCATCGTATAATTCAAAAAGGGTGGTGTTATAAGCTTGACGTCGACATCTGTCTGTGGCATCGTAGCTCTTAAACGGATGGACCGATTTCGATGCGGTTTTTTCATTTGTAAGTCTCCTTGCGGTTCTATATTTTTTAAATATTGGTCCAGCTATGTAAGAATATCAGATCTTTTCTTAATTAATAGTAGGTAGGCATTAGTTTCAACTGCAATAAAAATGAACTTTTACCTAGCTCACATAGTGCAACACCATTTACTGTTAAGATGGAAAGAATTTCTGGTATAAAAATCGTTAATGTAGTTAATTCCAATAACCTAGAGGGTTTTTAAAAGTTTTCAATTTTAACTTGTCGTTACTTACATAGGTATCTGCGGTGATAAAGCCTAATATTATTAAACCATAAGTCTGATGATTGAGTCAGAATAATCAGATGATCAGAGGAACTCATAAACGAAACAAGAGACATTATGACATCGCTCATTTCCATGGCAACTACGTTGTTAGTGACATTGAATTTTTGGCATTCCATAGAAATAAATTTCAAATTCTAATAATACTTATAAAAGACGAATATTACATCGACGAGTATAAGATAACAGAATAACACCCCCAATTACTTATTTAAGTTTTATTATGTATTTCTAAATATGAGGTAATTCATTACTTTAATTATTTGCTTGTTGTTTCTCATAATAAATCAGTTTAAAATTATTTCTTGTTGTAAATTCTTACAATAAATTCGTTTAGAATTATTTCTTAACAAGAGTTAGTATTATATAAGCGATATATAACCGTTCAATGGACGATAAAACAAATTCCTGCGTGTTGAAATTGGTTCGACGTTGCAGTAGAGTGCAGTGCAACCTAAATTTGGAGCCATTTCAACCGATTGAGCAGCTTTCCCAACTTCACATAAATCAGAATTAGTGGTATCTTGAACATGTGTTGCACTTTTTTAATTTTAAAGATTAATTTTCGCGTTTAAAATTAATTTTGCCTTTGTAATTAAGAGTTCCTGGAACAATCGCAAAACATTTTCAATCGTATCAAAAAAGGAGGAGTTTCTATTCTTCAAAACAAATAGTTCTCAGGTTAAGAGGGCATCGTGCCATAGTTGAGGCTATGAGTTTCATAAATCTTAAGAGCCTTATCAAACACCAAACGAATTAGGAAATAAAAAAAAAATAATAAAAACAATACAATCAAAATAAACTTTATCAAATACTAACGGACGCCCGCGATTTAGTGGAATTCAGTTTTTCACAAATCCCGCGGGAACCATGGATTTTTCCGAGATGAAAGTAGCCTATGAGTTAATCCAAACTATAATCTATCTCTACTTCGTTCGGTTCAGTAGCCGAGGCGTAAAAGAGTAATAAATATTCAAACCATCAAAATCATCAGGTTTTCGCAAATCTCGGGAATCAATGGATTTTTGCGGGATAAAAAGTAGCCTATGTATTAATCCAGAGTAAAATCTATTTCAATTCCAAATTTCAGCCAAATCTCTTCACTTAAGAGTAACAACCATCCAAACATCAATACAAACTTTCGCGTTTATAATATTAGTAGGAATCTTTACCTATCTATCTTTATCTTTATATATCTACATAAAACATAGTATAAAAAACAACGCAACGGATTTTAATGCAGGTAGATTGTATAGAGCTTTGGTTAAATGGTGGCAAATTAAACTCGTTTTCGTGAAGGAGAATTACTACATTTAGGTTCAACATGATTCAAGATTTTATTTGTTTCAGTTTCCATGCCGACGATGTCGCGACGAGCATTCATTAGTACCTATTATAATTTATAATTTATTTTAACATGGTCCTACAAGGTCAGACTACTTAATAATAAATTATGTCCTCCTCGATTCATTTGAACCTGGCTAGAATATAGCTCATGAATTTAAAGTAACACCAGTATTTAGATACCTTGAAGTTTACAATCCCAGAAAATAGATGCACCTGGTAACCATATTGATTCAAGTACGCCTCATATTTTACACAATGCATTTCCATTCAAAATAAACCCTCAATAAATACTAATGCCTAAATACCGGGTGATTTATTGATATAAATCAGCATTAACAAATGTCTAGACTCAAATCCAATTCAGTTTCTATTAATAAACTATAACGGTTAAATCTAACATTCTATGCATTATCGTTTATAACGTTCCTATCTTCAGGTGTATATTGAAATGCATTTTCATAAAATTTTCTTCATCAAATTCAAGAAATATAAAAATTAAACTAATGTTCATTAAAAAGTATATACATTTACAAACAAAACATATAATATTATTATCATGCAAATTCCTATTTCATATTTCCTATGAAAAATTCCCACAATTATTCCCCATGGAAAAAAACTTCATAAAGAATAGACCGATTTGAATGCAGTTCTATAATAGTTTTTATGACTGTCTCCGTGTCGCAGTAGTATGCGCAGTGGATTCACAAAACAGAGGTCTTGGGTTCAATCCCCAGCTGGGCTGATTGGGGTTTTCTTAATTAGTCTAGGTCAGACTGGTTGAGGCTTTCGGCTGTGGCTAGTTACCACCCTACCGGCAATAATGTACTTCCAAGTGATTTAGCGTTCCGGTACAATGTCGTGTAGAAACCAAAAGGGGTG
Organism: Bicyclus anynana; assembly: GCF_947172395.1. NCBI lineage: Eukaryota > Metazoa > Arthropoda > Insecta > Lepidoptera > Nymphalidae > Bicyclus > Bicyclus anynana. The sequence goes on along the minus strand of NC_069089.1, from coordinate 5,930,202 downwards.
TAGATTTTCATCATCCTCCAAACAAGTTAGTCCGCTTTTATCTCAGATAATTAGATTGCATCATCACTTACCATCCGGTGAGACTGTAGTCAAGGGCTTGTAAATAATAAAAAAAATAATAGGACGCTAATTTTCGGGAGATGGTTCTCGTTTATGTGACAGTCGTTATTCTTAGTCACTAGTAAACTATTGTGTGTCGGGATTTCTTTTTTATTTTTTTTTTTAATTATATTAGTACCTATACTAGGTACTTACCTAGGTATTATGAAAGGAACCACCTATGAGTATAATTAATCAATCGAACAATTATTACTTTAACTTCAATCACGTTTAATTACCTACGTCGCAAGGGCAGTATGTAATAGATTACATAACAACCATATTTAGGGCTCTAAAGGCACCTTTTCAAAGTTACATAATAATTTGTAACATAATCTACTAATTGTGTTACAAAATGTTTTTTACCACAACACTAGTTTTTATCGTTGACTTTATCCACCTTGCCAAATCTATACTAAAGCCATACTCGATATGTACTGTTTACCAACAAATAAATTAGAAATGAAGGAAGAAAACGCATATCATTTCATAACTTATTCATTTTAAAGTAAGTATATATTTATATCTAATTTTTCTAAGCTTATTTATCAAATTTATTTTTATTGAGTACAAGGTAATACTTATTAAAAACTTTTATTTAACTTGCAATGTTATGTATTACGGTGGATTCTTTGAACTAAATTTTGAAGTAGATATCGATCGAGATATACACGTTAAAATTGGATGACAATGCACAATATTTTTTATGACGTCATTCCAAATCGAATACGGCGGACCACCTAAGATGGCGGAATAGTTATTTTTACTGCATTTCTACAATATGGGCATCAAATGAAAGGGCTTATTAAGAGTGACTTGAAAATATGAACAAACTCAGAGACCTAGCCAGCGATAACTAAAAATAAATTCAAAGCAAAAAATCATTTTTTATAAAAAAGCTTTTATTTAAACGCTCTAAAAAGAAGAAAATATTTTTTTTTTATATTTTTTAACTATCATCTATATAAAGCGACAAGCTTTTGTTATCACAAAAATTGTATATAATGATTTGAATTGTATATTGTAAATAATTGTTATAAATAGATAGTTACAATTTTTAAAGAAAAAAATATTTTCCTGTTTTTAGAGCGCTTTAATAAAAGCTTTTTTTTTTAAATTGCTTGTAATTTATTAGATTTAAAATCACTAGCGATTTATTCCCCTTATTTTTAGTTTGTTTATTGGTAAACACTGAACATCGAGTATGGTTAGAGCATAGGCCTCTATATTCGTAAATCCGAGTGGGTCCACGATGTATCCCAGGAAGACAAAAAAACTGTTGTCGACAAATAGCGCACCATCGAAAATATCACCAACAACAACATCATTTGTCCCATCGCTACAAAAGAGAAAGACAAAAATGTTCACGAGATAATTCGTTGACGTATGGCTTATCGAAGATTCAGACACGCCTGTTGAACGAACGCTCATAAATGGATTATTACAAAAAAAGAAAAAAAATCCCTAAAGTATTTTTCTTGTATGTCATACGATATTCTCTAATTATATTAGGGAACCCTAAATGTGCATATATCTCCTTGTTATACCCACATAACGTAGCTATTGCAAAACATAAACTGTGTTACTAGGTATACCAATGAAAAACGACAGCAATTTTCCAATCTAATACATTATATCTGTATGAACGGCATTTTATTGGTTTTATGGAATCCAAGTGCTTTTATAGACGCAATTGGATTGAATATCAAGTTATATAGTGATTGGTTTTTTAACGGTTGTTTCTTTTTTAATTTCAGAGAATTCATGTCAAGTACAAAGTATGAATATTATTAAAATTCAGTATTTGAAATTCATTTATTTCTTAGTTTACAAGCACTTTTAAAACGTCAGGTCTGTCCGTTTGTAGTGACTACCTACCACCGGCTTAAAGGCAGGATTTGCTGAGAAGTTATTTTTTTATTAATACGTCATACTTACATACTTAATTTTTTTTATTCAACCGACTAAAAACACGCAAATGTGCTACACTAAAACGTAAAAATGTCAGTTAGCTATGATAATAATAATATATTAATAATAGTTTTCAATAAAAGTACTCAAAATTACTTATGTACTTGTATTTACCCCTTTCCTTCTGTTAAAGCTTCAATTTTATTTATGTGAAACCAAATATAAGTAGATACAAACTGGAATGTTAAATAAGTGACTGCTAGGTTAAGAACAGAAGTGCAAAGTTCAAAACAAGATGCATATAGTATGTAAACATGTAAACAAAATAAACAACTTTATTGAGGAATTTTCGCGATTCATTACACCATTCTCCATGATTAAATACACTTATAAATATACTTAAGCAATACACACATCACTATCTAACCCCAAAATAAAAGTAGCCTATGTTATGGAATGGGTACTATGATAGCTGATATTGCCATAAATATATTACATGTATAATACGTACAAATACTTATATAATGTATAAACATACCAAGACAGAAATATCACAACAAAAATATTTTCCAGTTGTGGGAAACCAACGGATGCTCAAAATCAAAACTTACAAAAAAGTTTACAAGCACTTTTGAAACGTCAAGGTTAACCATTTGTAAAGACACTTCCATCGGTTCGGAAGTCAGGTTATGCTGAGAAGAGATATTATAATGATGAAGGTAGAGTCACTACCCACTTCGCCACACGACAGTGAAGTCTATGAAAGGTATGAAAAAATATCGTATCTGCTGCAACGTGTAACCATAACATAATATCAAGCCGTCGATTGCTCGTTTAACAAACAAACGTAGGTGTGCTTAGATCTCTTCCAATACACTTTGAATTCAGGTTAATTTTTCGCGTTCATGTTGTGCGCCAATAAAGAACAGACGCTCTAATATTAGTAAAGTTATTATCTAAACATGGCAGCATGAGGAGCGCTGTGGCTGTAACACCGGCGAACGCTTCACGAGCACTTTTCTTGGAGCATCCCGGTCCAGAGTGCGCCCGTTCGCTCGACATGGAAAGTGCGTTATTTATCTATTTATTTTCACCGTCAACCTGACCGGTATCCACCGTAGTACCAATATAGACACCGGTTAGATCACACAGCGGACACTTACATTGATTGATGCGAGCGCGCGTCCGAGCACCGAACCCCCGTCCCACATGGATTTCGGTTGCCACGACAAGGATTCGGGCGAAGTGGAGTGCTACTTTGAAATACGTAAATAAAGTTTACAGTAACTAAATTCGTTATATTTCAGAGCATACGCATTGTAATTGATATTTTTAGTTGGAATCGTGTTGTTTTTGGGTCGCGTAAACAGTTGGCCTCTTCTGACAGTAAGTTAGTCGGGGTGTCAGCGCGCCAGTGAATGTTAGCTGAATTAAACGCGTTATACGGACAATTATTGTTATCTCCGTAACGATTTGCATTAGTTTAGTTCACGATGCAAACGGAATTGAGATCGGTTAGCACGAGACGGGACAACGTGCCCAGTCGTAAGTACGAATATCGAGTGTCTGTGCAAAAATGTTTGGTGTATTGAGAATTAATTTGAGAAATTAAATATTTTAGATTGTGATACGGGCACGACTTGCGCTATCACGATACAAATGCGTAAGTATAGAAACTATAAAAGTACGTTGAGTTGGATAACAGTGTGTAATAAGAAATCACTTTCTGAAATTCAGCCTAACAATAAAAAATAGTTATACGGTGGAAAATTCACGAATAAAAGTAGGAACTTGCTAGAACCGAGGCTTGATATTTATGTACACAAAGTAGCAAATAGTAGTCCTATAAGCGTTGTGTCCAATGCTTGAAAAAAACTTTTGTTTGTTTGTTGTTTTTTTTTATTGTGTGTATAAATACTACAAAACAGATCAAGTTAGAGTTTTAGCAGTGTTCAAATTTAAACTTGTATTTAAAGTTAAAAATATATAAAATACATTCAGCAACTTTATGAACCATGTATATTAAAAAAACCTTAATAGCAAGGTATTTAATGATCTGATGCAATATATTCCTGGATAAGTATTTACTCACATCGGCATCATAGAGCATGTAGGACAGTAGGTACTTCAAATTACACATACCTAAAGCCTTTCATTCGCTAGAGTTCTAAAAGCATTAACTATAATAAAACAAAAATTAACTTCGTAATAGCAAGCTCAATATTAACTGACCTTTGGTGTGGCTGTGGTGGTGACTATATTATTGGATTCATAATAAAATCCTCAAATTCTTGTACGGGTGTAGCTATTTTAACGTCTAGACAGGACATTTTCCTTTTTCCAAACAAATTATATGTAAGGTACTTTTAGAGCTCTGTAGGTAGATACTGGAACCATATATCCAGACCAGATCACATAATAAAATTGGATAAATAGGTATTAAGATGAGTGTTGATAAGTCAGGAACATCCGGGTAACAAATTCCGGTCTCTGTCACACTTCACTTGCATGGAATGCTAAGATTGTCTTGTCTCTTCACTACAGGTTGTTAAAGTTTGTTTATTTGTTTAAAAATCTGGAAGTACTAGCTAGCTATGATACTACGTATATTACTAATCTATGTAAATAAGTACTGAGTGCTGACTTATTTGACAAATCCTTTTGTTGACTAGGTAATTTAAATCTGCACTTTTGATTACGGCCGGCAGGTAAAACAGTGACTCAATGCTATTGACCCATTTTTAAAGTTCGTAAATAGGTGCTCCGGTTACCTACAATTTTTTTAATTAGACGAAATGCTACAAATAGAAAATGTGAAATTTTTCATCGAAAATACGACAAGCCAAAATAATAAAATATTCCCAAAACATAATTTTCAATAATATTTTCTTTATTTCAGCAAGTCCTGAAGCCGTTGGATGCGTCGAGAAATGTGCCACATTTTTTTCCTTCCTACTCATTATTGTCACCTTTCCGTTTTCACTGTTCGAATGTTTTAAGGTAATTATAAAAAAAACTTAACCTCATACATAAGACATAGAGCATGTTTATTTCAGCTATTGTCGTTGTTGTGTTCCGGTCTGAAAAGTAATATAAGATATAAGTTCAGGCCCATCAGGTTTAGCACCTATGATTAAAATTGATAGCTGTGCTTCCTTCAGCAGTCAAGCAACATTGTCGTAGTTTAACCTGACAGGTATTATCGGTGTCATAACAGGAACAGCAGGTTTAACACCTTTTTGACGGCCTCCGTGGCGCAGTGGTATGCGCAGTGGATTTACAAGACGGAGGTCCTGGGTTCGATCCCCGGCTGGGCAGATTGAGATTTTCTTAATTTATCCAGGTCTGGCTGGTGGGAGGCTTCGGCCATGGCTAGTTACCACCCTACCGGCAAAGACATACCGCCAAGCGATTTAGCGTTCTGGTACGATGCCGTGTAGAAACCGAAAGGGGTGTGGATTTTCATCCTCCTCCTAACAAGTTAGACCGCTTCCATCTTAGACTGCATCATCACTTACCATCAGGTGAGATTGTAGTCAAGGGCTAACTTGTAAAGAATAAAGAAAGAAAGACCTAATTCTCAGGTTTGCGAGTGCAGCAGCGAATGCAACCTGGCGGCTTACCACAACCTTTTACAAAACCATCATGATATGTGTCCATATTATTAAAGGGCATAAGTAATGTTACTTCAGCAAGTGGTAGGTACGAATTTAATGAATTAAATGGTTGATGACGTCCAAAAACGCTAAAAGTAACAATCCTGCGAAAAACTTAATTACCTTCAGGGTACGAAAGTTTGTAACATTACGGAATCACTCCAGATTTAAGAGCTTGTGGTAAGGCCCCAGAATATTAAGGACATGACTGTTCCTATCTTCCTAGTGTTTAGTGTTGACGGAATAAGATGTTGGCACGCCTGATTTTAAAAGCATTACCTATGTAATTATTTTATTTATTTTTACACACACAGTACATAATATTATAAAAAAAGTACACAGTAATCGTGGACAATGTGTCCAGCCATTTACTGTTGTACAGTTACACATACAGCTTGACATGAAAAACATTTTAGGATCGACAAAAGAGGTATGGTGCTCCATATAAACAAGTAATACATATTTAAGAAGTACTAAAATGTGAAAAATAAAGCTTAAAAATTAATAAATGATTAAATATGTTATTTATTAGCCACATGACGATGATAATCACTGGCCGATTGCAGATTTGACGACGGTGCCTTTATATTTTTTTAAAATTTGAAGGAACAAGTCCATGCTGTGAGAGAGATGCCATTTGTGTGAGAGAGATCCTCCATCCATCAGGTCATGAGAGGTCTTAACAGAGCAGTCTTACCGGCAAAGACGTACCGCCAAGCGATTTAGCGTTCCGGTACGATGCCGTATAGAAACCGAAAGGGGTGTGGATTTTCATCCTCCTCCTAACAAGTTAGTCCGCTTCCATCTTAGACTGCATCATCACTTACCATCAGGTGAGATTGTAGTCAAGGGCTAACTTGTAAAGAATAAAAAAAAAAGAGCACTTTACGGGGCAAGCTAGGTACTCATCGTAAAATGCGCTGCATTGTGTGCGACAATTTAAAGTATACGTAATCGTAAGTTACTCGTATAATTCCACCGGCTACCTAACATAATTTTAAGACCGGAAAACAGCAATGTTGCGTGGCGGCAAAAATAAACATGGTTAGAGATAATGAATCTTCACATAGAATGCATGTTAGTATTTAGTTACGCCCTTGAAATATTTCTCAAGGGGCTATTTTCAAAGTGAATGAATAAAACATCTAATTAACAACCTTATTACGATAGGATTTATAAGGTGTTAATAGATTTACATGCAACGTTCGCTGCGAAATAAACCTATGCGGACGAAAATAACATGTAAAAAACATCGTGCGGTTTGTAAATGTTGTATAATATATCCATTGACAGATTGACAGGTATTAAATTACGTAGATCTGAAATCTTTTTTTTTTTTCACGATTTACATTTTTACCGTACTTTTAGCGGGGTATCACTGGCAACTTTTTAAAAGTTTTAATGGATCTGAAGAATGATTTCAAATGCGTTTGTTTGTAGTGGGTATAACCAACGATATTTTATACTATAGACATGTTACGTGCCTACATAATCTCCGCAACAAGTGATTGGAGTTTACCTACACACGCACACACATCCACTAATTTGTGTTTACTTATATTATATATTTAATTGCCTTTATATAGTTTTAACACATCCTGAACCCACAACTCGACATTGTAGACAATATTTAGTTAATATTTGTTTACTCGTAAATAACTTTCGTTGTTTACTATGCGACTACATGCAATTATGACAATTAGCCCCCTTTGTTCGCCTAAGTTTTGAAACGTTAGCGTTAGCGTTGACATATCTAATAATATTAAATCTTTGAGATATTGCCTATGTAGAAGACACTAAAAAGTAAAATAGCAATAATTATTATTCATTACATACTTACTAGGTACTTAGGTACTATGCACTATTGTATAAACGTACACTGTACTTTGTTAAATTATCTCAATTAATTAAAAAAACCAGGTGGACTGACGACATCAAGCGAGTCGCAGGGATTCGCTGGATGCAGATGGCTCAGTATCGTGATGTTTGGAAGTCCCTACAAAAGGCCTATGTCCTGCAGTGGACGTCCATCGGCTGATATGATGATGATGATGATGAATTAAAAAAAAATGTGGACACCTAGAGCTTAAAAACTTCTCTACAAGCGACATTTTGAATATTTTGTATTTAAAATCAATAGGAAGTTGCAAGGATGGCTGGTTAACCAATTTACTATTTTTTTATAGTTTATTTTCTGGTATACTAAATGAAGGTATTATCAATTTTAATGTTTCTTTTCTCAGGTGGTGCAAGAATTCGAGCGTGCTGTGATATTTCGTCTTGGCCGCCTAAGGAAAGGCGGTGTCCGGGGTCCGGGACTTTTCTTTGTATTGCCATGCATCGATACGTATAGGAAAGTGGATCTAAGAACAGTGTCCTTCGATGTACCACCGCAGGAGGTATGTTATTATGCACAAGATTATTTCACCATCATCATCATCATTAACAGCTGATGGACGTCCACTGCTGGACATGGACTTCCAAACAAAACCGTCTCGAGCCGCGAGCATCCAGCGGCTCAATACGGTACGTAAAAATCAATAATTTTTGAATTTTGGAGAAAAAATAATAATAAATAGACTTAAAAACCGTAAACTAACATATATTTCGTTAATGTAATAGGCCTTAATGTCAGCTATTACCCTGCAAAGTATGTCGTACTATTTACAAGACACCCTGTATATATCTGATCGTATTTATGGTCTATGTCCTGGATGCAGGCGGCTCAGGATCCTGATGTTTGGAAGTCCCTACAAAAGGCAATGTCCTGCAGTGGACGTGCCTCGGCTTTTTTTTTATTCTTTACAAGTTGGTCTTTGATTACAATCTCACCTGATGGTAAGTGATGTACAATCTAAGATGGAAGCGGGAAAACTTGTTAGGATTAGAATGAAAATCCACACCCCTTTCGGTTTCTACAAGACATCGTACCGGAACGCTAAATAGCATGGCGGTACCTCTTTGTCGGTAGAGTGGTAACTAGCCATACCTAGGCATATTAAGAAAACCTCAATCGGCCCAGCCGGGAATCGAACCCAGGACCTCCGTCTAGTAAATCCACCGCGCATACCACTGCGCCACAGAGGCCGTCGTCGGCTGATATGATAATGATGAAGTTTCATGATAAACGATGGAAACTACCCCGCATCCGCGAATTATAAACTTCAAGCGAACACATGGCCACAAACAAAGGCGATACTGAATTGGCATTGGTATTGAAAACAGTTAACCCAAATCCCGGCTACACCGCCGGCCCACTGATTGATGCGCGTATAAACCATCAATCAAAGTTTTACGACGTAATAACAATCGCTTCTTGTTAACCAGTTGTAACTGTTCTGGATTGTACACCGTCTATTAATACCCCTCATTGTATTATTATTGGAGGATAATTAATAGCTGGAAGACATAAATACCAGATACCTATCAAAATCGTATATACAGAACACGATTAAAGTGCAGCGCTGGGTTTAACAATAGCCAAGAGCCTAGCTAGCCTGGCAAGGTTATCATCATATTATTTGAGTAATGAGAGATAATATAATTAATAATTCAATCAATAAATGTATTTTGGAGTTGGTGTATGGAAGATGGATGATTTTGGAGTTTCAATGTAAGGAAAATGTCTTAAAAATCCCGAATGCCGTCCCGGATGTTTACTTGAATAGTGTTGTTTTATATTGTCCTAATGTCTAAAATACTTAAAGGATGCATCTTAAAACAACATAATATTATACTTCAGACATGGGAATAAACGTTAGGCATTTCTCCCACGACGAGCGACAAGCGACTCGTGTGTATGTTCTAGTCGCTTGTCACCGAGTCACTTCTACTCGTATACAATGTGGATGAAGGACTATATCATGGGGGTTTAAATATATTGAAATCAATTAAAAATCATATAAGGTAATTAGATGAAAATGTATCAATTTTTAGCCTAACCTAACCCTTTAATTCCCTATAGGCTATAACTCTAAAAATAATGACCGCAGATACCCTGTTACTTCTACAGAATTACTTTACTATTAGTAGCTCTTAATTTATATACCTTGAAAAAAAGACCTGTGTAACATCGTACCTACCTATTTCGCTATGTTCAGCAAATGACGTGACGTCAAGTACCTGTTTAATGTCACTTTCCCTACTACACGCTACTGGAAGTACCCCAATCTATCTAGATATAAATAAAAATGGTTCTTTGAAATGTATGTACGCCCATAACTTCCGAACAACTGCATTAAATTGGATGATTCTTGGTTGATTCGTTATTGTTAGAACAAATTTTGTGTAATATAAAAATTACAAAAATAAAAAAAGTCTAAAAACAACACTTTTCTGTACTCTCATACTATACATACTCTATAAACAATTGTAATAACACTTAAAAGAGGGGTAGGAAAGAGGTACGGTAGGGGTAGGGTAACGTAGAGTAAAGTAGGGGCTTATCTATAGTCTCATAAAATCTCGTGTCAGCATAGAAAGTTATTCAAGGTCAAATGTCACAAAAATCAATTTATATTGATCAAAATAAAATAGAGAGGTCTGATTGATAAAATAATTTAGGTACCTACTTATTAAATGAATGAACAAATGAAACGTAATTTAAAATGAGAGCAAAGTTAAGTTTAACTGAACAATGTTCCAGCGCACGGTATGGCTGTTTAACAAAATTAATGGAGTTAATATAGCGTTTTTCACCCGTTCAATATCATAATTTGTGTATGATCAATGTTTATTTGAACATGTCGAGATCTGTTAAAAGACATGACGCAGGCGACCTCATTTGTTAGCCAGATTTATACATAGACTGTAAATCGACTTGGGAATCTCAATTTTAATAGCAAAAGACCAGTAAAGATTGCTTCAGATGTTTTGTTTTGTTTTTTATTTCTGGCTAATTTCGCATGTTATAACTTAATAATATTTAACAAAACTTGAAGAATGTGAATTCATAATTACGAGGTATTTGCGTTACTTCAGTCACACACGGTCAAATAAACTATCAAATCTGCAGTCCGCTTAAGGATACCAAAGCTGGTTACGGCTAAAGGACTTTACCGTATGTAGCTTGCTTATTAAAAAAAAAAGCAGCTAAAACAAGATAAATGACCTACGCACACTAACGGATGGTAGGAGAGGGAATCATGGAGGTTTTCTTTAAGGAAATCCTATGCAGACTACACGTTATACCCCAAAATTAAGGGTCGCATTCACCACCTTCCGACAAGTGTCTATTTTTTTAATTGTATGTTCTATCACTTTCTTAGAATGTCAAATGACAACGACAAAACTTGTGTTATTCACAAGTTATCAGACACTTAACAGAAAGTGGTGAAACCGGCCCTTGATTATTTCTCTAGCGCCTCTCAAGCGCTCAACAGTAAGAGCGGTCGGACTCATCATCGAGGAGTGGTGGTTCCATCCCCGCCCCGTTGGTTTATTGTCGTACCCACTCCTAATACAGTCTTTCCCGACTAGTTGGAGGGGAATGAGAATATTGGTCATATTATTTACAAGATATGGTAAATATTCTTATAAAAAATTAAAAAAAATCATGCTCTTTTTCTGTCGAGAAAAACTGCACTGCGATGTTTCGAGATCGATTACAAAGCATTAAAATTATTTATATCTTATTTCGATTGGGAAAGTATTAAATTTAATTTAAATGATATTTTTTTTGTCTGCGTCGGCCACAAGTGTTTAAATGTGAAAATTAATAGAATGATAATTTATAACTGATTCTTCATAGGTGCTTACAAGAGATTCCGTTACAGTAGCAGTAGACGCCGTCGTCTACTACAGAATAAAAGAACCATTGAACGCCGTTATCAGAGTTGCTGATTACAGGTAAAAAAATTTCACCATTTTTCATTTTATATTTTTCTAAATATTTTCTCGGCAAACCCTACTCTGAGAATTGTCCAGCATTTCAAAAATTAAAAATAATTTCCTTGAGCTGGATTTGATATTTACCAATAATAACTATTATAAAAAACATTACCCTTCTTTTGATGCATTCGGATAAAAACACGCATTTATGTTTGTTTGTTTGCTACGATTCTACTTCTTAACTACTCAATCGATGATTGCCTAAAATGGTACAAACCAAAATCTAAAACACAATACATTGCCTTTGGACCAACCAATGATTAGCCTAGATATGGTATCGAATCATGAGCCTGGGTTTTGAGTCAAATTTCTCAGCCCGAAATCGGGAAATTGATTACATCACCGTGCCTCTGAGATCACGAGATATTTCAATTCATTTCAACAATTTCTGTGTGTAATTCATTCGTGCTCCTGGTTTCTTCCATAATACATTGCATCAGGCTATCTTCTCTTAATCTATTTAAGTTTCGTTTTCTCCTTTGCCATAATTAATATGTTTCACTCGCAGCGCATCTACCCGCCTCCTGGCAGCTACGACATTACGCAACGTGCTGGGTATGCGAGACTTGGCCCAGTTGCTCTCCGACCGGGAAGCCATCAGCCACATGATGCAGACCAACCTGGACGTAGCCACTGACCCTTGGGGAGTAGAGGTGGAGAGAGTAGAGATGTAAGGAACCATTTTATATATATTATATGCTGAAAATATGACAAAGATATTTAGAGACGTCGAAAGAAAAAGACTTGCTTTAGATCATTAAAATTATGGTGGTGGTAAGTCTTAGATAGGACACGCTTGCATAGAAGATGACTATTACGATTATAAATAATCAAAAAAATTGTAAGTATCAGAAAGGAAACTCTTGATAAGGAAATTTGCAAACTTTTGCCGTACGTATGAGAAAAGAAAATGCAAGACGTTTCGTACGAGTCCTAGACTCCGGGAGAGACAGCAACAATATAGGGAAACGGGTAACAGAAAATCACTCACAACTATATTATGAAAATCTAGAAGGTAACATTTCAGTTTATCGAAGTAAATTTGTTTTTTTAATGAAAAAAGGTAATGTACCGAAGTAAGTTAAATTTTATAGAAGGTAGAACGTACCTACTGACCTAGAAGATTGCTTTTCACTATTACCTTATAGATGCCAAAGTTGTAGGAGTCAAACATAGATTTTGATATGAACATAGACTTTGAGAGAGAACTGCAGACATTAACCAAAATGATGAGTGTGAAATTTCATGTTTGTCGTTATGTTCGTTTTCAGTAAAGACGTTAGATTACCAGTTCAGTTGCAAAGAGCAATGGCTGCAGAGGCTGAGGCAGATAGGGAGGCACGTGCTAAGATCATCGCCGCTGAAGGTGAAATAAAGGCCTCAAAGGCTCTAAGGGAAGCTTCACTTGTTATGATCGACAACCCTACTGCCCTACAAGTAAGACACGTTTCTAGATAATCTATTTAATTTAATAAGCATGTTATGACAAAGAAGAACAACTCACGTACGTATAAGTAGAACCTGTAGTGTTTTCTAAAACACCGAAACTGCTGTCTTCTAAAGCCTCTTTGTAAGCAAGCATTGGTTTGATAGCGAGCTGTGCTTGGAATTTATCTGTCTGGTCGAATAAGGAATGAGGAGATCCGCAGAAGAATCAAAGTCATATGAGAAATAGACATTAATGCGCAATATACATTTCCTGATAGCAATCATGTTGTTCCTGATAGCAATCATGTCATATTGATTATTTTACAGTTAAGGTACCTGCAATCCCTGAACACGATATCAGCAGAAAAGAACTCCACTATCATCTTCCCGTTTCCAATGGACTTCCTCAAGACTTTCCTCACTGGAGCGGGCTCCAGTATACCACCGCCTGATTTTCAGAATTAAATATTCAAACACAAAAAGAAATATGTTTCATTTACGGTTTTTGGTTTCATGAGTATTTATACAAATAAATTAAATTGAAGTGTATATTTGTAATATTTAATTATCAGCTTAATCAATAAGAATATGAAATTATTTATTAAAATACTGAAAAGTAAACTTTTTCTCTGTCTGTTCTTCAATTGCTATGAAAAAAAGTGTACATAGATAATAAACTATAGATAATGTCAATCTGAAATATATGTCAAGTCACCTGTTTATTATGTTTACTTTATTAACTTTCTCTCTCTTCTCTCTATTTTCTTAAATATTAACATACTTGTGATTAAAATTTATACTAAAGAATATTTTATGATCAAAAGAAGAACTTACGGGTACGTTATGATGAAACAAAACACACCTACAGACTTCACAAGTAAGTGCGAGATGTAACGTGAATCCTCAGAATACAGAAAAACACGTGAATCAAGTCATATGATTTTTAAACTTATTATAGGTACAATTTAATGTCGTTGATTATTTCATTATCATAGACTGGCGTAGGAATTTAACAAGCATCATCATCATTACATCATTACTCTGCAGGACATGAGCCATCAGTAGGAATTTCCAAATCTGCATCCATCATCTCCCTGCGACTCGCTTGATGTCGTCATTTCATCTGGTGGGTAATCGATATCGAATAGCCTAGAGATATACCAATGACCATCGGCTCTTCAAACTTTGTGTCCCCCCAAATGACGTAAATAAAAACTTACTAGATGTTGGTGATTTTGGTTCTTAATATCTTGATTTCTGATTCGATTACACAGAGCATAGCTCATTCCATCGCCCGCTGAGTGAATCTGAGCCTTCTTAAGAGACCCATATTTAGCGACGTATCTATTAGTTACCTGCTAATAAAATATTCTTTCATAGAAATCAATCAGGAGTCACTAATAGAAAGATTATTCAGATTCCTTGCAATTTTGATGGTCATCTTATTTCCGGTGGCCTTACTGAGTTGTTTTAAGGTAAGTTAAAGATGTTTTTTGTATATTACTATAAATAATATATTTCATAACTACCTACTGACTTCTTGTCGTCATCTTAAACGAGAGAAAGCAAAATGATTTACCAATACTAGAGCCAAAATTTTATTGATATTTCTAAACTGGTCGTTCTTCTACAATTCTACATCATCAATGGCTCTTCAATCGATATCGTCTTTGATATCAAGAGCCGCGAATGATGGGCTTCTAACTATATCACAGTAGATAATACGTACATCAGCTGTTCGAACTACTTATATGCCGCCATAAAAGGAAATTTAAAGTCAATTAATAACTCAATTTCTTAAGTAACGAATTATTTTGTTTGTGCAACAATGCAACTAATGCAACATTCAGTGATTCGTCATGTAAATTTTTTGTTATATCTATTGCCTTAATTTTGAGATGAAATTTGTCTGTTAGGTTGTGAAACAGTACAAAAGAGCAGTAATTTTGCGTTTTGGACGAGTGAGAAGTGACTCCCCTGCCGGGCCTGGTATCATTTGGGTGGTGCCTTGCACGGACGTTGTTTCGTTTGTCGATCTCAGGACACAATCCTTCAATTTACTACCGCAGGAGGTATTTACTGTAGCTTTAATTACTAATGACTAATTAATTAATGACTTTTTTTCAGTTTAATAACTACCACAATTCTGTAATATCTAATAACGTGTTGTATTTATTACTAGCGGACGTCTACAACTTCCTCTGCATGAAAAGCTTTAACCACACATTTTCCCCATTAATAGTTTCGCATGTTTTATGACGTGACTTTCCATACAAACCCCTTGAATTTTCCATTGTCCATCCTTCTCCGGGTTTCTTGTAAACTTTTTGCAATCTCACATGAGGGGCTAGTAATGCTGTGGTGTCGGTAAAAGTTGCTAATGATACTCCGGGGTTTGTGGCAAATCAGAAGTAAATAATGTGTATAGGACTGGACCCTACACTGAGCCCTGCGGCACACCAGCTTTAATATCGTAGAATCCTGATTTAAATTCACCTTCTTACATAGAGGTACACTGAGGAAAAGTATTATTTACGTTCAAGTGCTCCTCTTATGGCTTAACAAACGCGGTGAACTTGTTAAATTGTTCAATATTAGTATAGATTATTTCACACCTTTTTTTACTTGTATTAGAAGTCTATCTATAATGTTATTCATTTTACATAAATCATTGTAATTATGGTATCTTGTAAATGATAATTATATATAGTTGTTCTTTTTCAGATTCTTACAAAAGACTCTGTAACTGTTACAGTAGATGCTGTGGTATATTGTCATGTTTTGAACCCTTTAAACTGCTTTTTCAATGTCCAATCTTACAAGTACATGTGTATTTTATTTTTTATTAAACTTGCAAACCTCCCAGGAATTAAGTATAACCTTTGTTACTCGCTGATAATTTAGCTTCTTTTTCTTTAGCTGATAATTAAATGTTTTTTTAAATACGCACATTATTTTCGAAACATACAGGTATAAACAAACAAAAAAATTAATTAGTTTAGATAGATGAATTTGTGCTGTTTTCGTCAGTAGTTGTATATTTTCCGATAAATGTCGTCACTGTTACAGATATGCAACAGAGTTATTGGCTATAGCTATTTTAAGAAATATTTTGGGTCAATACACATTGACCGATCTGTTGACAAACCGTGAGTTAATCAGCCAAGCGATTCGTAATGAAATTGATAAAGGAACTGTCGAATGGGGCGTTGAAGTGGAACGCGTGGAAATGTAATGCTCTAAGAAATTTTACTTGACCTTCAATATCCGGGCGACCGAGCAGCTGCTCTTTGTATTTTTATATTTTAAGCTCTTTGTGTTTTTATACTTGAATTACAAAAATGATTTCAATTTTTTTCAACTTGCACCGTTGTCGCGTAGATTTTATTTGATATCAGTATACATAATACACTATGACTTTGTGGTGTAGGTTTTAATCCTCAAATGCCCGTAGTTACATCTGCAACTATACCATTAAGACGAGAACATACTTAGCAATGTTGCTTGGCAGCAGAAATAACTTTTCTTTTTTTTATATATAATTGTTTATAATATCAAATATTAATTTATGTACTTACAGAAAAGATGTAATCTTGCCTTACGAACTACAAAAAGCAATGGCTGCGGAGGCTGAAGGAACTCGCATTGGTAAAGCGAAAATCATAGAAGCCGATGGTGAAATTAAAGCCGCGGAAAATTTAAGAGAGGCCTCTAATATCATGACAGAAAGACCACAAACTATCCTTGTACATACTTTTATCACAATTAAGAAAAGTATTTCTTTTCTTTTTGGTACCAAATACGATGATTTTATTTTTATTTCAGCTAAGATACTTGCAAACTTTAAATTCTATAACATCGCAAAGTAAAACGTCAATTATTTTCCCCTTTCCAATATCAATACCAAATGCTCAATAAATACGAGCAATCAAAAGAAGTCTTCTTTATTTTATTCTATTTGAAATAAAATCTTTTTTGATAACATGACCTGACCTCAGAATAAATGTCAAGTCATTCAATGTTGATAACAAATAAAAGGAATATAGAAATATATCCCAAAGGAATAATAACGAAGATACACCAATGGCAAGTACTTCGAAACCAGATTTGGGGAAAACGACGAGTACAACGCAAGCTCATCGGTCGCCGAATATAATGCATCAAACGCAAAGTAGGTACTCTTGTAAATTTTTAGTAATTGTTTATTGGTTTATGTGAATAGAAAAATGTTCAATGTGCAAGTGCAAGTGGAAGGTCATAAGAGGCGAGGAAGGCCAAAGAAGAGCTGGTTGGATTGTGTGAAAGAGGTCATGTGTGTAAAAGGAGTGGATGATGAGTTGACAAGTAATAGAGACGAATGGAAAAATTTACATATTTTTCCGACCCCACTTAAGTGGGATAAGGGTAAGGAGATGATGATGTTTATTGGTTTATGTGTGTATTGTTTAGTAGTTAAAAAAAGATAGCAGTACCTACCTGTAAATATCATCCAAATATACATTATTCACTCGTCTTGGTCAACTGATTATCTGACTGAATGGTCCATTGTTGTACGAGTACAGCCAAAATTTATTACCTAATAATAGTCATCATAATATTATAACAAGTCATTTTATCATATAAACCTATGTACGTACAGCTGTATGTAAGTAGGTACGTACGTAAAAATTAAAATAGTTTAAAAAAGTATTTTAAAGAGATTTATCGATACTTATATTATACAACAGAAGAGTTTGTTTGTTTAATTGAACGCGCTAATCTCATGAACTGCTGGATCGATTTGAAAAATTATTTCAGTGTTAGATAGCCCATTTATTAAGAAAGGCTATATATTATTCCCGTATCCCTGCGGGAACGGAGAGTGTCAGTAGGTCAATAATATAATTCATTAACAAAGGATTTATCGAAATTTAAACTGTAAGAAGGGAAAGTGTGAGAGAAAACCTTGTAACAAAGTATTGTTCTTTGAAATATGGTGGGCATAAATAAAAAATTTAATAGCGGGGACTACCGCTTAAATTTTGAATGTTAGTTTGTTCGTTTGTTTTGCTTAAGACAGAAACTTGAAAACTGAAAATTGTGGGATATCATTTTTGCATAAAAGACAAACATGATAATGTTCAGTCCTGATTTTACAAGAATTGCAATATTATGATCTATTGTTTTTTTAACAAATATTACTTTTATTTTATGTTGTTAATTTTCTTTGTTCTAACGAAATTTCGTTTGCAGAGGAAGACAATCTGCTTGAGAAAACTGCAGTTCTGTTATCAATCATTCTTGCTATCATCACTTTCCCTTTATCTCTACTATTTATATTTACGGTTTGTATTATTTTTAAGGGTTATGTTTTTCGCACGTATCTTGTTAAATAATTGATTGTTTTGTGACTTGACCTCGTAGAATATTTAGTTCTTATCATATCCTACTAATACTATAAACGCGAAAGTAACAAACATCCAAACATCCAAACGTTTGGATGTTTGGATGTTTGTTACTTTCTAACGCCGAAGCAATTTGGCTAAAATTTAGAATGGAAATGGAATATACTCTGGATTAACACATAGCCTCCTTTTTATCCCTAAAAAATCCATGGTTTCCCGAGATTTGCGAAAACTGATGATTTTAATGATATGAATGTTTGTTACTCTTTCACGCCTCGACTACTTTACCGAATTAGCTAAAATTTGGTATTGAGATATATTATAGCATGGATTAACACATAGGCTACTTTTTATCCCGGAAAAATCCATGGTTCCCGAGGGATTTGTGAAAAACTAAATTCCACGCGGACGAAGTGGCGGGCCTCCGCTAGTCTACTATAATATTTTATTTATTACAAGAATATTTTTAGGTGGTTCGACAATTTGAAAAAGCTATAATTCTGCGTAATGGAAAAGTGCGCAAGAACCATGCACACGGACCCGGACTAATATTTTACTTGCCCTGCGTAGATTCCGTCAAATACGTCGATCAAAGGACATACTGTCACGCTGTTCCACCACAAGAAGTAACTCTCTATAACCACAGTAGTAGAGAATAGCTTTTTTTTTTAATTCTCTACAAGTTAGCCTTTGATTAAAATCTCACCTGATAGTAAGTGATGATGCAATCTAAGATGGAAGCGGGCTAACTTGTTAGGAGTAGCATGAAATCCACACTCCTTTTGGTTTCTACACGACATAGTACCGGATAGTCTTTGTCGGTAGGGTGGTAACTAGCCACGGCCGAAGCCAAACTCGCACCAGCCAAAACTCTCTACAATATTATTTTTAACCGACTTCAAAAAAGGAGGAGGTTCCCAATTCAACGCGTATGATTTTTTTCTTTGTCTGTTAAAGAGGTCATACCTTCGTCATTTCGAATTTTCGTCCCATTTAATTTTCATAAAAATCAGTTCAGTAATTTTGTGTTAAAATGAAAATAACGAAATTGCCCGTACTGTGGCGCTTTCGATCACTATGCTAGGGCACCGCCAAAGTGATCAGGAGGTAGCACATACGATGTTATTTTTCGCTTTTTAGATTATTTTAGTGATTTTGAAGTCGGTTGAATTTTTTTGTTAAAAAGATTTTTATACAATGATATTGTAATGGTTATTTATTATTTTTTATTCGCAGGCGCTAACTAAAGACTCATTGACTGTATCCGTGGATGCTGTGGTGTTTTATAAAATATTCGATCCAATACTATCTATAATAAGTGTCACTGATTATAAGTAAGCTTTTTATGTATTATGACATGTTTTCCAACTAAACCTAAAGACCAAATGCATAGTTTAGTAAAAAGCTACATCACACTTTGATAGCAATATAAATAATACTAGGAGACTGAAAAAGATACCATAATACTAAAATTTATAAAGAAACTTGTACTGAAAAGAACCGGATAATTCAAGCAGTATATTTGTATTTTAAGCATATTCCGTATTTACATCTCTTCACTTAATATTCAGAATATCTACACACTATTTGGCACCAACAACACTACGAAATGCACTGGGAACGAGAAAACTGACAGAAGTCCTTGCAAATCGGCCTGCAGTCAGTCACCAAGTGTTTGAGTTTATGACAAATATCACACGCAATTGGGGAATTGATGTAGTCAGAGTGGAAATGTAAGATTTTTTCCATATCTTTTTAAATTTGACCTATATTCCCATTCCCCTCCAACTAGTACGGAAATACTGTATTAGGAGTGGGTACGACATTAGACCAACAGGGTGGGGATAGAACCCCTCAGCACCGAGGGGTGGTGGTTCTATGGTACCGCTCTTATCATTGAGCTATTGAGTTTGCGTCCGTCTAATTTATCTCTCTGATCTCTTCTATTCTATAAACAGTCGGGACCTGTAAAAAAAAGTAGACGAAAATCTATTCTATTCAATATAATAGATCCCGACTGTTTTCTAATTGCTTTCTACACTTCTGGACTGAGCTTGTTTTTTTTCTTTTCAGTTTTTGTGTAATTTATGCAGTCGGGTTTTTTTATTTGTTTAATTAATTAATTTATATTTTATTTAGTTTTGTAAAAAAATTAATATCAGATCTAGATGAAATTCATGGTGTATTGATACGAGTATGTACCTACGTTTTATAAGCAGTTCAAATCAGCTTTTCTAGCTTTTATATTACATGATATTTATCTCTTATGAGACTACTAATGTATACAATCCTACATGTCAAATAAAATTTCTTAATAATAATGATTATGAATACCTAATTACAGCAAAGACATTAGCCTACCGTTGCAATTGCAAAAGGTAATGGCAGCGGAAGCCGAATCAACGAGATTGGCAAATGCGAAAATAATTGTTGCAAAAGCAGAAATCGAGTCAACGAAAAGCCTTCAACTGGCCACTGAAATTTTAATGGATAATCCAATGTGCATGCAGGTTTTAATAAATTTCAGTTTTTACCTTGATTTCTGTTCTCCATTAAGAAGAACAAATGAACGTTTATTTCTTATCAATTATAATCATCCAATTCCTTCCACTTGCACTTAACGCAACTCAATTTAAATAGCGATTAATTTAGATAAATACATGTAAGGGAAACTCATCGTAATGCGTTTATTATATAAAACAGTTACTAGAGATTCCCGATTGAATTGTTTTTAGTAAATCTCGCAGCCTTGAATTCTTGCAACTTTGTTGCATTTTTAAACTCATTCATTGTTTCTATTATGAAAGATCGCTTATGCAATTTGATTGAACAGTTATTTTATAGTATAAAATGCTTAATTATATAATCTCATACATGAAATGAGGCTTATGTCCAGATGAGAGATATTTATTTATATACTAGCAGAAGGCCGCGACTTCTTTCCGCGACGACCTATTTGTTAAGCCAGAGTAAAATCAATTTCCATTCCAAATTTCAGCCAAATCGCTTCAGTAGCCGCAACGCAAAGCAGGAACAAACTTACACATACACACACACACACACACAAACTTTCGCCTTTATAATATTAGTGTGATGTGATATGATTTTATTAATAAATAAAATAAAGCTTGTTAAGATCTTTGGTTTTGATTATGAACTTTTTTATTACCATTTGCAGCATTATAAAAACATTCACTGATAACCTATTAATTTTTTATTGTACTCGTTCTTACCTAAGATGTTATAAAATTACGAGTATTGTTTCTTTTTTCAGCTTAGATATTTACAATCTTTGCAAACGATCGCCGGGGAGAAGACACATACTATTGTATTTCCTTTCTCTCAAGATCTCACAAAATTATAACATTTACAGAAAGTGATTCAGTTTTTGATACGCGTATATATTTTTTTAATGAATTGACAATAAAATTACTTCGAACACGTTTTTATTTATTTAGCACACATTAACATTAAACGTAATAAATATTTAACACATTTAACAACACTTATTTATCTACAACTTTGAGTCTTTTGTTCACAGTAGGTAGACTAGGACTAGTATTCACCAGAGTCCTCTTGTTGGTGGTCAACTTGGGTGTATCGCGCTGGCGCTGGTGCCGGTGCGTTTGGTTTACCACCTGGCTTCTTGTGAACGGTGGCCTGAAAAAAAAAACATTTTTTTTATTCAATAACAAGTCAAGTCCTTTATTCGAGACTCACGTTCTCACCTGTTGTTAAAGGTAGAATTCCGATTTTGGCGACCGTGACCTGCAACCGCGACTGGGTCGCTTAGTATAAATTTATATGGAGCATTAAACAAAGGTGGTCGCGCGACGCGGTCTCGTGCTTTGTTTAGTTTTTTAAACGGTCACTAAAAAAGCGTTCAAATATAGTATGTTAGTTGAATGATGGTCTATTTCCAAAGCCTAAAATTGAAAATGCAACACTGCTCGAAAAAATGACCATTGAAAAAGCTCTTATGCGAATGACGATATAATACTTAACTCTCGTGCGAATGAGGGCTTATTAACTATCTATTGCTAAATATATTACAGAAGATAATAGCACCTTTTTAGCCGGCTTCCAAAACGGAGGACGTTCTACGTTTGGCTGTATGTATGTTTTTTTTTTTGGTAATCGTATTTGTTTCGTGGTCCACTTCCCAATATGATTATGTTTACATCTTGCAAGTTATATAAAATTTCGTGACTTTACTATTACTTGCACATTGTACTTCTTAACAATGCGCCAATGTGTTTATATCAATAACATTCAAATTGTTTATTTTTGGCAATACAAAATTATTTTTCTGTAAACTTATGGATGCAAGCGGCTCAAAACTGCGTTGCTTAGAAGTCCTTAAAAGAGCCCTATGTTCATTGGATGTCCATAGACCACTGATAACGATAATAATTAAACTATTTAGTCTATAATATTAGTCTATATAAGACTAAAAGTTGCTATTTGGCTATTAATAAATTGGAAAAATGCTTATAAAATGTTTTAGCTAGGCAAGCGCTTTTCACATAAACGCAACCACGCGGGTGAAATGCTCGGCGTCAGCTAGAAAATGAATTTTAATTAATTTTAAAGTACCTGGAAGCCATTTTTAGGGTCGGCAGTATATTTCACAAGTCGGATGGAGCCGTCAGGTTCGACCAGCGAATATTCCCCGCGGACAACGTCTCCCTCGCGAGACTCCTTGTGGTCCTGTTGGTTGCCGCTGTGAGGGTCCTGAACTCCATACGCGAATTGGTAATCTGGTTTAGCCTGAAACATGAAACCAAATCTTTTTACCAAATGTTACAGATTTGGTATCGACTGTCGTCAGGTCACGTGATCAAGATCCATACATTTTTTTTTGTTTTCGAAGCGTTAGCGATCGTAGAAAGATTATGAAAGATTTATCACTTCGGCAGTGCTATTTCTGTAACTATGTTTTGTATAACTCGCAAGTGCGAGTTTCGAAATCACCTCTAATCCTTCTTAGTCTATAGTATCATGTTATACAGAGAGAGATAGAGGTGAATTCGAAACTTCGAAAGGTGTCCCGAGACGCACAGGTTTTTTTCACTTGTCCTCTGTCTAAAAACTGGGCTAAATGAGACATATATACATTACACTGTCCCACAAAATCTACTGAACAGATTTTGAGTAAACTGCACATATTTAACACAATTTGTATAAATCTAGTTACCAATATGAATATTTAGCACAAGATGTAGATAAATGTACCTATACCTTCACATATTCACGCAAATATTTATTTTAATTATGTTAAGTAATGACTTCGAATGTTAATAACAATCTAAATAAGTAGGTACGTTAGACGTTAGTTAGATCAGGACGTTTATAAGTCTATGACTTTTTTAAGGAATAGTTTCACTTGGTAGATAATCAACAGCCGGAAAGTATTTAAATAATAGTAAAGTAAAGAATATGTTTTACTTTGTAATCAACAGTCTTCAGACGGTCGTATTTAGCTGCTTGCGGGTCAATCAGTCGCTGGTGGTGGTTGTATCCGTAGTCAGCATGTTGTTGAGCACCCTCTGCCGCGGGGACCTGGACTTCTATGATCTTCCCGCTGACTGGTCCGCTGAAACGGTTGTACGAATAGCCGCCCGGAGCGTACACAGAGATAGCGGGCGATGTCAGGGCCAACACTGCGAAAGTCTGAAAAGAATAGCTTGAATAAATTACCGAAAGACCGTGAACTAAATTGGAAATCTTTCGTACACGATGTTACACCGAAAACTGTAATGTAATAAGTAAAATATTGATTGAATCTCTGCAGTTTCGTCTTATTACTTGGTAACTATTGGTCTCATACAAGACTGATAGTAACTCAGCGGGCGATGGAGCGAGGTATGTTGGGAGTACGTCTGCGTAGTTGAATCAAAAATAAAGAGATCCGCAAAACCAAAGTCAAATGAAGTGGCATTATACGGGAGACGTTGGAAGAGCCATGAAAGTTAGGGTCTCTAGATACTGGAATGGCGACCAAGCACTGGAAAGTACAGTGTTAGTAGACCCCCTACTAGGTGACTGATGACATCAAGTGGGTTCAGTGGGACTGTTCATAATTGCTTGGTTAGGAAATCCTTACAAGAGACCTGTGTCTAGCAGTAGATGTCCTTCGGTAATTTGGATGTTTGTTAACACGCAAACGCGTCTCGTAGCTGATTGCTCTCGCTCATCTCTAAAACTACTACTGAATCAAAATTATTATATCAACTAGGCTAGGTTCCCTTAACCAAATAATCCTACTAAACTATTAGATCATAATTATGAACTGGATCAAACTGTTGTGCTGATATTTCGATGAATATTTAGATCGTATGAATCGGAACATTATGCTGAATCAAATCAAAATGAGACTTCGGGTCATTTGAGGACTTGCCAGAAATATAAAACAGAAAAGTCTTAAAAAAGAAAGAAAGATTAGTAGGTACCAGTTATTAATATTATATTATACATATATCTACATATCATCCATATCTTTCCGTTGATTTAGTTATATCCATACCAATATGTATTAAGTGCGAAAGTCCGTCCGTCTGTTGCGTTTTAACGACTAAACGGATTAATCGATTTAGATAAATTGTAAGTTCATCTAAAATGATAACTGGGACCTTGGAAAACAAGAACAACTACTTCCGAATCCCGGAAAAATCCATGGCTCCTGTAAAATTTCAGATTTCATAATTGCAGGCAATTTTGTTACAATCACATTTTTGATTCATGTCTAGTTTCTAAAAAAACTAATAAAACATTTGAAAAATAATAATTAAAAATTTGGTTAACCAGTTGCAGCTTATGGAATCCATGATCAGAAAAGAATATAATTTAAAGTTCTTGAAACTTAGAGTTGACACACAAATTGTATAACAATAAAATATATTATGTCGGTAACTAAATAGTAGTAATACCTTAAGTACGAAAGCCATTTTGCAAGTTGGTTGAAACAGTTATGAACTGCACTGTAACGCGATACTGATGGTTGCGCCGAGAGCATTGTGGTTTTATACCGCAGCGTTATTTAAGAAAGTGTGTACAGGTAATCACGAACTTATTTGCGCGGGTTGCAGCAAACTCGGCAACAATAATTTTCAGTACCAAACTGTTAATCGATCATAAAGTTATATTTAATAGGAAACGATATCTATGCTTGTTTTATTTCTATATAAATAGGAAAGTGTAAGTACCTATACTACAGCCTTTCGTGAGTATTGTTTACCAACAAAGAAATTAGAAATGAAGGTAGATAACGTATGTCATTTCATAACTTATTTATTTTAAATTATGTATGGTTTGTTTATAAAATGTTCTATAAAATATATTAACCATATTTAAGTGTTCTAAGCTTATTAATCAAATTTATTTTCATATTTTATGAACAAGTTAATTATAATTATTATTAGGGGTTGAAATGACTAGCAATTCATACCCTCATTTTTAATTAGATTGTTGTTAAACAGTACTCATCAAGAAAGGGTGTAGTATAGTGTCGTACCTATCTCTAGTAGGTACATAATCCTACTAATATTATAAAACGCGAAAGTTTGTATGGATGTTTGGATGTTTGTTACTCTTTAACGCGCTACTACTAAAGCGATTGGGCTGAAATTTGGAATTGAAATAGATTTTACTCTAGATTAACAATAGGCTACTTTTATCCCGAAAGAATTTATGGTTTGTTTGGGAAAATTGATGATTTTGATGATAATATGAATGTTTGATACTCTTTCACGCCTCGACTACTGAACCGAATTAGCTGAAATTTGGTATTGAGATATACTATAGCCTGGATTAATACATAGGCTTTTAATCCCGTAAAAATCCATAGTTCCCGAAGGATTTGTAAAAACTAAATTCCACGCGGACGAAGTCGCGGGCGTCCGCTAGTAAGTTTATGTTGTCTTTTAATGGGC
This sequence comes from Bicyclus anynana, assembly GCF_947172395.1. NCBI lineage: Eukaryota > Metazoa > Arthropoda > Insecta > Lepidoptera > Nymphalidae > Bicyclus > Bicyclus anynana. Next base: position 5,903,904 of record NC_069089.1, on the reverse strand, counting down.
AATTGTATTTTAAAGTTATAGTCCGGGATCCGTAGAACATTTTTTACAACTGATTACTATCAAGTTAATTTTTCGAGAGTAGCTTCTTCTCGATGAAACAATCAACTTTTTTATTTACGAAAATTTTTACGATTCTGGTAGCTAGGTAACGAGATTGTGTACCACGCAATTTGTAGGACATTGTGTCATAAGTTACATTGTACATAAGTTGTATATCTATCACTTATGCACAGTAAAAAAACAGCTGGTTAGTAAAAACTTTTAATAAAAAAGTTGATCATCTCATCGAGATGAAGCTGCTATTACCTATTTGGAATTTTCCTGCATTCTAAACCTTAGATTAAAACCTTAGCAAAGTTCTAAACAAACCCGTAATTTTGTATATACCTACTTAGAGATTGATGAAAAATAAACAAAAAATAATAATTGGCAGATACCTATAGAGATACATTGGCAGATTGTCGATATAATTCGAAAAGAAGGCTTAAGCCTAGTTCGGACTACTTTAATATTTTAGTCGAGTAAGAACAATTTTTGGATTTAACGCCCAAAAATCGTTCATACTCGACTAAAATACTAAAGTAGTCCGAACTTACGTCATCAGGTTTGCGTCATTAATTACATACTTAAATGCTTATTAATACTTAGGTACTAACTTAATAATCCAGAGGATATTATAGAGATAAGATTTGCCATATACAGTGTGTAATTTAGTCATATAGTTTAGGAGATATTACAAAATTTCTAAAAGACGCAGTAATGCCGCTAAAAGACGCCTTGCGGTTTCACTCACATAGTACCTGTTTCCGAAATAACACACAGTTAAAATATAGTCTATGACACTTGCAAATAACGTAGCTTTCTACCGGTGAAAGAATTTTCAAAATCGATTTGTAGATCCAGAGATTATGATTGTACCACACGAACTTTACCTCTTACAATCTTCTATATAAATGAACGCTGACTGTGTTGATAAGCACAAATCTCGAGGACAGACCGATTTCGCTAATTTTTTCTTTTGAATATTCTTAATTTTAGAGGCAGGGTAGGGGTAGAGCAGAAGTGCACATAAGTAAAAGCGAAGCTTAACCGGGTCCGCTATTGAATATATTTTGTTGGCATTAAAATACAATTGATACTGAGGCCCAAAACACTTTTTTGTTATTTTTTGTCTGTCTGACAGTCCGTCTTTTTTATTATTGAACATCACGCTGAAACTACTAAATTAATTCAAATCGAGCCAAGTTTTTAGGATACTTTTTGTCGCGAAAATAAAATCAAAAAGGGGTAGAAAGTTTGTATGAAAATTCCTTCAGTTTTCAAGGTATATTTGTAAATGTAAAATTAGTGGACCTACTGGTATTGATTATGCTTTAAAAAAACTTTCAAAAATTTAAATCGAAGGGTGTCAAATATGGGTTGAAAGTTTACATTGTTTTTCACGCGGACGAAGTGACGACTCCGTACCCTATATACATTCTACTCCATGGTACGATCGGTGTCCATTAACGCTATACTATCCTGTTATTATAATGTCCTCTTTTGTAAACAGTGTTTAAACTGAACTAAGGAAGTATTGCTATATTTTATTTTTTCCCGTCAATAATAACCAGTAAAAAAATTATTATAGGTAAATGAAAAAATAACTATGTGAAATTTTTGCCGCCGAAACACAACACATTAGCAAGTGACGTCATTCATAGAGATAACAGCGTGATTGGCGTTTGCAGTGATGTGATATATCACGTCACCGCAAGCGCCAATCACAAATAAAAATGTGCTTACAGTTTCTAGGCATCTAAACAGCAGGTGAGTAGCATAAGAACAGTGAGCACGGAGTAATAGATAGTACGTTTAAAGTGGGGGCTCTAATCTATGGACCATTTTCCTATGGGAATTAAAATTTTAAAAATAATTTATTTAACTATAGGAGCAAAATCTCACAGACGAAAAATAATATTACCATCATTACGTGCATGTTTAATCAATAATCGTGCGAATTTTCTGACAGATGCTAATGTCACTTTGTAAAATAATGATACCATATTTATTGTCATAGTGATGTCCTGTTCTGTATAGGTAAAAAATAGTGCCCCCGATTATTCACTCTCAAAGAGGAATTTTGAACAGAAATTTCTATAATAGCGCTTAGTGACAAAAGCTTGAAAGAAAAATTGTGTAAATTATGTAATTGATCAATTTTTTACCTATTTGCCCTAATCTCTGAGGGTACCACTACTTCCGATTTGAAAATTTAAGCCAAGCTACTCAAGCCTACCCCTACCCTAAGTAAGTACCCTTTTCTATGCCCTCCTGGTTCTAAGGTACCTCTCCACCAATTGTCAGCCAAATCGGTGCAGCCGTTCTTGTGTTGTAAGCATTGTAACAAACCCGACTTAATATAGACAAAAAACTACAATTTAAAACAAATATCTAGAGCCTAAGCCAACGCAAACACTAAGTTTAGAATCGTCTGATGATGAAAATAAAGATGAAGAAAAAGTAGAGACAGAAAAAAATAACAATAAATTTATGACTATAATATCGGTACTCCGAAGACCAACGAGAGTGCATACGGTTCTATACTGAGCAGGGACTAATGTGATGGTATCGGAACTCCTTCAATATTTCTTTACATTTTATCTTCCATTTTAAAATATCTAGTTTAAACTTATAATAATAATAAGCCATATATACGAGTTGAGTATGTCGAGTAATTCGGAGTGCCTGTTGGCATAGGCCTCCTCCAGTCTTCATGGGAGATAAGTCAAATTAAATAAGGTCTTAGAATAATTTTATTTTTATCACTGTGACTCAAAATAGATTTTACGTTTATTATTAAGCCTTAGACTGAGAAATTTCTTAATAAATAACAGATGTAACTATTATTTATTAAAATTATTTACTAATTTAGTTCAGAACATATTGAGTGAATCATGATCGTTCACTTTGTCACATCACTATTTTTGAGTCAATAAAAAATGGTATCACAGGAAACTTCAAAAGAGATCGCTGAACAGGGTTCCCAACTTAGGGGTTTTCCCCTCAGATTTAGGGGGCAAATAAGTGAAATGGGATTTTTTAGGGGTCTGAAATTTTTAGGGGTATTATCAGGGATTTTTCGACTCTTTAATATTTTTAAAATGAAGATAAATTTAATATTTCTTTCTTGACCTAGCGACTTATAACGACATTTATTACGTTATTCTACAACCACTCTGAGGCAACTGGCAACAATTTTCATCGAATAAAAAAAATTGTCAAAATTGTGTAAATTTATTCATTGTCAACATGTATGATTTCAAAAAATCTGAATCTTCAGATAAAGACGTAATATTTTGTCTGTATTAAATATAGACTTTTGAAACCTATTACAGCATATTATTTCTAAATTATTATGAATTTATATTTTTTAGGGGGAAACTCAATAATTAAGGCAATTTTAGGGGGTTTGACACAAACTTTAGGGATAAATATTTTGGAGAGTTGGTAACACTGTCGCTGAATTCATTATTCGACTCAAAGATTACAGTGTATTATTCGACTTAAATAATTATTTAAATTAATCCACATTCCACATAATATCGTACAATTAGTAAACAAATTCCGGCTTACTCATTCTTATTTTTATCATACAAAATAATAATTATTATTGTTATTTTTGTTTACGTTAATATAAATTAGATTAATCACTTGTTGCCTGTTTTGGTGTTTTAACTTTGGCTCCTTTTGATGTGCTGTTTAAATTTGTTTGGTAGGTATTGTTCGATGTTGGAGAGAAATTTAATTTGAATTTGTTATTATATTTAATATATTACTAAGCTTGGGTAAGTAGTTCTTGAAAACATGATACTGATAAGATATTAATTATATCTTAAATTACTAGGAGTGGTCACCGGTTTGTGATAATAATTTGCGCGCAATTTATTGAACCTATTGTTATTGATGAATTCTATTTCAACCGAGATTAGATCACTACCACTGGGTTTGTAAAGAAACATTTAAATAGTGTTGGATTTTTGTTTACCAGTAAATACTCGCGTTTTGTGATGTTTGTTTAAATCGACACAAATTTCAGATAAATCATGAGTTCTACACGTAAAAGAGTATCATCGCCAACAACCAAAGCTGCCTTTGATCAAGAGGAACATAATGGACCCAGTAAACGTATTAAGCTAAACTCTTCACATTCAAGCGACATACAAACACTGAAGAAGAAAAACTTTGTCAAAGCTTGTGAGCTGGTATCACAGAAAGCTTATTTCAATTATGCTGAACGTCTGCAGTTGATATATATACCGGTTTGCTTAGATAGAAGTTCATGTATGCATTCTACACACCGAGTAAGTACTTTGATATACCTATTGATTATCGAAACATGGACAATGTTTATTCTTTTCTTTCAATATTTAATCACTAGCAGACACCCCAGAGTTTCACCCTCGTAGTTCCCATCCCCATCAAAATAAGGAGATGAAATATACACTATGACACTTGCAAGAAAGGTACCTTTCTGTTCCTAAAAGACATCATATCCAGATATATCCAGAGATTATAACTACAACCTCATACACTTTACTTCTATATACATAATACTATATTTATTTAATCTTAAATGAAGTTTGTAATTATAACAAAAATATTTGGCTTATCTTTGAAATATAACTAATTTTGCTGGTTTCCTCCAATTAGTCAGAAAGACTGTATGGATGACCTTTCAATGTCAGAGCCTGGCCTTTATCTGTAGACCTATTGAGGCTTCTAAGTATGGTTTTTTTTTCATATTACTACAATCATGGCTGGTAGAAAGCAATGATGAGGTCTAGGTTAGGTAGGAAGATGCCTATTCACTCTTGCCTTGGAGGTGCACAAATCATAGAAAACACAAAAGCCAGAAACCATTCATGAGTTCCTTAAATAAATGAAATTTGAATTTTGGAAGGGCATACCACATCTTCAATGTTCTTATTAGAAACATTTATGCAAAACATTTTGTGCGAGTTGACTGGATATCAACAACATAAGGATGCCAATTTTCACGGTGTCTCGCTGTTCTGTGGTAGAATGGGGATGGAGGGACTAGATCCAAATTTTGTACACAATAATCTTATGGGTGGGCACTGGGCAATATATCACCATTTTCTAATAACATTACCTAATGTTTCAAAAGTGCTTGTAAACAAAGCCTAATTGAAATAAATGAATTTTTGACTTTGAATTAAACTACATTCTCTCAGATGTAAATTGAGCCCTATAACTGAAACTATTTAGACTATTATTATAGTAGTTTTTCATTTAATTTTTTACTTTTATTTCACAAGAGCAATACCAATCTAGTTTTCACAGTAGCCAGAAAATTTAGTGTATGATACAAAAACAAGGTGTTCTCATTATCTAGTACACATAAGATAGGTAACTGTCTACTCCCGAAACCAGATTGCTATGTGGTCTCTGTTTGTGTAGAAATATCAGAATAAAAAGTAGCCTATGTGTTTCTCTAAACTTAAGTTTATAAAAGCTGTTAGGCCTATCTGCTAAATTTGATCTATTTTATATCATACAGCTTTGAATTTTTTGGAATAAACAATTGTTTAATCCAATTTTGTGTTAAATATGTGGATTAGGTGTACAGATTCTAAAAATACAAGTCATAATATTACAATTACAGGAAAACCACATAAGAGAAATGCCTCAGAAAGTTATGAAGCTTATCAATATTGAAATGGAAGCAAGCAATTGGTGTGGAGCATTGGAAGTCTGCATAATGTCAATTACACCCACTCAGTATCTATCTGATACTGCACTTAAAAATGTTGTGGAGATAATGCTTGTAAGTGTATTTGTTAAGTTGTTTTGTAAGTCACAATAGCTCAATTCCATCTGCTGATAGCACGTCATTATAATCGGCTGTATTAATCAATTACAACTGCATGGTCCAGTGGGCAGTGACCCTACTTTCTGCATCTGCAGCCATAGGTTTGATTCCCACTTCTGGGAAATATTTGTGTGATGAGCATGGTGGTGTTCTCCAGTGTCTGTGTGTAATGTAGTTTATAAATATATACTGTAAAATCTGCTAACTTAGCACCCATAACACAGGCTCTTACTTTGGGGCTAAGTAGTGATGTATAGTCCCTTTAATGAAACAAGTCCCATATATGCGCCGCTAATGTATTAGTGTCGCCGCACACGGGCCACACGCGACAGCCTCAAACGCTGCTATAAAAAACAAGAAGGGACCACAAAAGTAGCTGAAGCGCGACAGCCACTTGTGGCTGGTGATCGACACTTGTGGTCGGTGGCTGCTACATTTTTAACCCATACATGCAGTATCATAATCGCGCGAGTGGCGTGTTGCAGCGTTTAGTGGCCGGTGCGGGCCACAAGAAGCGAGCAGCGACGATTGTCGCGAGTGGCGGCCACTGGCGTCAACCGTGTGCGGCGAGTCCATGTAAAATTTATGAAAACTACAGGTGTGCCGGTAGCGGCGTTTTGTGATTGTGGCCGGTGGCCCGTTTGCGGGAGCCCTTAATGGCGCTCATTGTCATTTGGTAATGGCGGTCTTATTGTCATTTGTTTAAGGCGCTGTCAATGGGACTTCTAGAGACTCTATGTATTGAATAAAAGGCGTTGCAAAAGCAGGCGTTACTTTGCGGAAGTTCATTATGAATATATAATAATTTATTTATTTTGCTATTATCTGCGAAAAGCCGACCCCATACGACAACTTTGCAATTGCACGTTGTAGAGGCAACATATCCTGAGGATGGCTCGGTTTCAGGGGGAAACGTACGTAAAGTATTTTGTCGGACCTGGGTGACTTTGTCGCATGGGTTTGTCGGCTTTTCGCGGATAATCGCAAAATAAATAAATTATTATATACTCTCTGTATTGTTTAAGTAAATTATTTCTAATGGGCCAATTTGTTTCATATATCAGCACCTTCTATGTCATACATGGTACAAACTGCAAACCGTACACAGCCAATGAAAGAAGCCTAACCTATACCAGCTAGCTATGTAAATATTTACATTTCATTTTTACAGAATGCACATGAAGACCTTGCATCTGGTTACACTATTCCGCAGGTGTTAGACAAATGTACACTGGTATTGACATTGCATTTTACTACGCACAACCCATGCTTACATGAGAAATTAAGAAAAGTATATAATGACTTTTTAACATCACCTATGGACAGAAAAGAAAGAACACGCACTAATAGGACAATGTTTAATAGTGAAAAGGGCATTTTGAATTTTTGTCTAACTAGATTGGAGTACGAAATAGGGGCAGAAAGTGCGGACTGTGCATTATTGGACAAAACTGAAAATACACCAGAAGAGTTGAGAGAAACTATTAAAGGACTATTTTATCAAAAGGAACAGTTTGATATTTTTGAAATGTTAGATCGCACGGAGAGAATAAATAGGCTAATGGCAGTACTACACAGTATTATAGAGTTGTTACAATTTGATCTTGCTATTGGGCAATCCATTCTGTAAGTATGAGTTGTGTTTCATTAAATACATTCATTCTTGAATTAATTCTAAAGAATCAATGTTTCATTGTTGTAATTGTTTTCATTGTATAAACAGCTCCCTAAAATGCTGGTTTGTGTAGTTAAATAAAGTTAAAAATGTATTACACTAAAAGATGATGTTACATTTCATTTGTATTTCTAAGATAACAAAAATAAAACCAATATCTAAAAAGAATTGATTCAGCTGAATTCAGCAAAACAATTAATCTAATATTCTGTGCAACGAGTCTTAGTGATGTGTTTGTTAATCTGTGTAAAAATTACATGTATGTATTGCAAATTAAATTTATAGTTGTGTGTAGTGTAAGGATTGGTGGAGGTAGAGTAGAGGAGAGTAAGTGTTAATGTTCTCTGATATATGATGATATAATTCTTCTTTAATATAAAAATCCAGCTGAATGTCTCACAACATATTGCAGGAATAACGAGAGACTAATAAAAAAAATCAAAGTGAGTTTACCTCGACCCCTCGAAAATTACACAATTTTGTTGGTGAATTTAGGTACGATACAAGTTTACATGTAATTGGTCTGAGTGTGACACAGATTAATATAGCAATCATTTAATTTAAGAGACATCAAATATTTAAAAAAAAAATGTGGCTACACAATGAGGATTCACTTTAGTGTTCAGTTTCAGTAGATTCAGACTACAGATTACTCCCTACAACCTTACACATTTTACCTCTTTATAATATTATATAGATAAAGAATTATTAAATAGTCATCATCCATCATTGTAGTGTTTGTGTATACTGAATAGATACCTACAATACTACATACACTATCTCATGTACATTGGTAGTGGCGGCACTGAGTCAGTCTGTCTCTGGCATCGAGAGAAGGAGGACGCGTGCCGCTTGCTATTATAGTGTTTAATAGTACAGTGGTGAGACGGTGACTTACTGCTATTACAGTAACGACAAGGGACCTTACAATCATCATCATTGTCAACCCATATTCGGCTCATTGCTGAGCTAGAATCTCCTCTCATAATAAGAGAGGTTAGGCCAATAGTCCAATTATTAAATAACAATTGGTATATTTCAGAAATTCAGGTGTGAAAAATAGAAAGCATAAACCACTTATGTCATGCATTTTGGACGAGGAAGAGGTTGCCCCAAAAGGTTGCCCCTATAAGAAAAATGAAAAAGCACACAATGTTACAATATGTCGGCGAATATTTAAACTCTTTGCTTACTTTATACATTTAGATTATCCTGAACAACACATACATACTATGACTGTAAGTATATTACTATCAAGGTTAATTGTTCATATTATGCATGACTACCTTATGAGTTACGGCCGGTTTCTTCATCGCAAGTCAAAGTAACGTCATAAATCAAAAGTGACGGTCTTATTCAGTGAAAAATAAAGTCTTCTTTACTACTTACTACTTTTACTGTTACTTTAGCTTTACATGAAGAAACTGGCTGTTAGAGGGCTAAAACAGTATTATAAAAAAAAATATTATTACTATTAGGCCATTGTGAAACACGGCTATAAACGTAACGTATGGAGTTAAGTAAGGTTGGAGTATGCCCGAATAGTTTAGAACCCATACGGGGCCCTTAGTCATGAGCTGGTTCTTGCAACGCAGCTCCTAACTGATCACGTGAGTTTTAGCCGTGTTTCATAATCAATTAATATGAATAACACTCACGATAGTTTAAATTCATTATTATTATCATTGGTATTAGTTTCAAAGTCCCGTGTAGAGTTTTATGCTGGAACTACAAGATGGCCTATTGTATAATTCAAGCGAAAGGCGTACTTACCGCATAAATGACCTCTGTGTCGCAGTGTTACGCGCGGTGGATTTACAAGACAGAGATCCTGGGTTCGATCCCCGGCTAGCTGGATTGAGGTTTCATAATTGGGCCAGGTCAGGTCAAAGATTGACTGGATATTTGCAAAATAAATAAGATTATAAAATTACAAAATCTATTATGTTTTTTTTTATCGTAATCGTATGGGCGTTCAAACAAAATTACTAATATTTTTTTTTCATTATTATTAAAAAAAAAATATTAGTAATTTTGTTTGAACGCCCATACCTCATATCATTATGATCTTTCACGTCATTAAATCGTACCATTTACTATGGGGCGTTTTTCAGGGATCCGCAAATCTGACCCTTTCAATCCCTGTAGCTCCGAAAGTAATGATCGCAGATATCCTATGACTTTTACAAAATTTTTTTTTTATATAATGATATTTATTTTATATACAATATAAAAAACGGTCATCATCCCTATTATAAAATACGTACATTCAAGTAATTAATTATCAATGTTATTTGCAGCTTTGGCTGAATTCCGTAATGGAAATGTTCTACATGAAAGAAAATCGCGCCAATAGCGACTATCCACATATACATGCTGCCAGCGCCAGCGTCATAAACGAATTGTATGACATAATTACAGGTGACAAATTTTGATTATTAACTAAGCCCACATTCGGCTCACTACTATACACGAATTTCCTCTCAGAATGAGAGGGGTTACGCCAATAGTCCACCACGGTAGCCCAATGCGGATTGGCAGGCCACATGACATATTTTATGATCTATATCAGTATATCAGCATAATTCAAATACAGCTATGTCTTAGTCCATCAGATATATGTACTTACTAGCTGACGCCGCGCAGTTTCACCCGCGTGGTTCCCGTTCCCGCAGGAATACAGGGATTAATATATAGCCTATAGCCTTCCTCCATAAATGGGCTATCTAACACTAAAAGAATTTTTCAAGTCGGACCAGTAGTACCAGAGATTAGCGCGTTCAATCAAACAAACAAACAAACAAATTCTTCAGCTTTATAATATTAGTATAGATTCAATCAGATATAATAGTATCCTATCCTACTAATATTATAAACGCGCAAGTTTGTATGGATGTATGTTTGGGTGTTTGTACTCTTTAACGCTGCTGCTACTGAAGCAATTTGGCTGAAATTTGGAATTTTACTCTGGATTAACACATAGGCTACTTTTTATCCCGAAAAAATCCATGGATTCACGAGATTTGCGAAAACCTGATGATTTTGATGGTATGAATGTTTGTTACTCTGTCACGACTCGGCTACTGTCACCTGAAATTTAAAGCAGAAATAGATTATAGTCTGGCTACTTTTTATCCCGGAAAAATCAATGGTTCCCGAAGGATTTGTGAAAAAACTAAATTCCACGCGGACGAAGTTGCGGGTGTCCGCTAGTACTAGTTATAAACAGGAAATATTTGATTGTGTTTTTGCTTCCATTGAATATTCTCAGGAACTACTGAACCTTTATTATCCTACAGTACTGGAAACTATGTGTGTGAAAACGCAGTGTCCTGCTAGCATATTCATAAAAGTAAATGTAATATACTTACTATTATTTTTTCAGAACTGCCTCCAAAATCCATTATCAATATACTGGAAAGAATAAAACCACCCTACATAAGGCACCAGATAAGTCATGACTACTGTGAAAGTTTATTATCTACTGACGAACATGACACTATAAAGATTGTAATTTACTTTTTGAAAGAGACCAAGTGGAATAACATTCCTAAATCCAAATTGATGGTGCTAAAAAAATTAAATGAGAAACGAGTAAAACCAAATAAGCTTTTAGAACATTTGTCTGATATTTGCAAAAATGCACCTTTGAACTTGTGTCATAATAAAAAAGAAATATATCCAAAATTCTCCATGCCTTCTAATAAGTCCAAGAGTGAGCAAAGTACGATAATTAGTGCATTGTATATAGCATTACAATCTTATTTAGAGTCATATGGAATACAATCGATACAAGAAACATTGCAAGAACTGAATGAAAGTTTGACACAAGGAAGTACATCAGAAAACTCAATTGTGGATAGCAGTTTTATAGTATCATCGTCGTATAGTGTTACAGATCAATTTATAAGGAAACACAGACAAATTTTTGAAATGTTAAAAGACTTAATATTAACAATACAAGAATTAGAAACTGAAGCAAAAAATGTAGAAGTGCTTAATATTTTTAAAAACATCTTCAACTAAACAAAAAAGCCTCAATAGCTCAACAATAAGACAGGGTGGAGTCATCCACGAGGGGCTGTGCTTCAATCCTCACCCCGTTGGTCTATTGTCGTATCCACTCCTAGCACAGTCTTTCCCGACTAGTTGGAATAGTTATATTGGTTTTAATATAAGAAATATGGCAAACATACATGAAAAAAAAATGATTTGACCCTAATGAGATAAAATAAAATACTAAATGCTCTCTCTAAAGTTTGGAGCATTATTAACTCACTCCATATTATGTAAAGATGTGTAAATAAAGCTTTTTTTTTAAGTTACATTTTTTTTAGGTTACATTTTTCATTGACAAATTGACACCTCAAAAGGGGTGCTTTTTTAGATACCAAAGATTTTATAGGATAGGTACTGAAAATTACTGTTTATCATTTACATAACAGTTTTGTCATTCCATTTTGAATTGACACTAAATTAGTTGAACTAATGTTAAAGAGTTGTCTTAATGAATTCAGACTCTAATGAGAACTCCAACTGGTTACCTACACAGTACACAAACACGTTGTGCAGTGAAAACAAACAAAAAAAGTTGTTAAAAGATATAATCTAGAAACTGGATAAATCCAGCACTGCCAACAGTGGTGAAATATATTGCTCTCTTCTGTTACGATAGGACCAAAACAAAATACTATAATAATCCAGTCAAGACATTTACTAATAAAATAATTTTTACAGTTCTTTCAACTGCTTTATCTCAGAAATGGCAATACTTATGAAAAAAGTGTAGATTAATTTTTTGTAGAAAATCAAATAATCTACTATTTTGAACTATTTTTGCTGTAAAACTTACCATTTAGCTGAAAAACACGAAAAACCTATTTTTGCAAACTTTCACCATCAATAAATTTTTTTGCACAAAGAGGATAGATGGGAACTTTTCAAAATTCATTTATTATTAATTAACACATTCTGAACATTCATACCAATTTTTAGCTCTACGAATTATTCTAACCTTACCTCTATTTTAAGGATTAATTTGACTGATCTAAATTTTGAGTCAAACCACTATCATTTGACTTTTTTCTTTCTGTTGTCTCAATATATTGTAGTGTGTATCTTAAGATTTATTTAAGTATTTCATAAAAAATAATGACTAATGTTGTATAATTTTATAGTTTATTCACCCAAGGTAAATAAAGTTTTATTTATGTAACTGTATGGTTTATTTTCTATCATCTGTTTGTTTTTTAATATATCCAAGTTGCTAACAAGAACCCATAGAATTTTATATTACAGCAAACCCGGTTGAGCTTTGCTTTGACCTATGTGAACTTCTTTCCTACCCCTACCCTTCCCTACTCCCACCCTACACCTACCCTACATCTACCATAGGGTAGGACTACTCCTACCCTAATCTACTTTTGAATGCCAAGAAAACTAAATGTATTGAGTTTTCATTGCCAAATGTTATAAAATTAGATAAGTCTATAATGATCGATGGTGAAACACTGGAAATGGAGAGTTCCACAGTTTTCCTGGGAGTGACCTTGGATTGTAAACTTCAGTGGGGTGCTCATATAGAAAAACTGTCTGGTAAACTTAGCTCAGCGGCATTTGCCGTGAGAAAAATAAGACAGTTTACTGATGTTGATACAGCTAGGCTTGTTTATTTTGCGTACTTTCACAGCGTAATGTCTTACGGTATTTTATTGTGGGGCATGGCTGCCGATATACAATCTATATTTGTACTTCAAAAAAGAGCAATTCGAGCAATATATCAATTAAAATCACACGAGTCCCTTCGTCAAAAGTTTAAAGAAATAGGTATACTAACAGTAGCCTGTCAATATATATATAACAGTATAGTATATTTAAGACAAAATATTAATTTGTACAAACGAAAAGGAGATTTAAACCCACGTCTTACTAGACACGGGCATAAGTTAGTTATTTCTGCATATCGTCTCCAAAGAGTAAAAAAATCTTTTGTAGGTTTGGGTGTACTCTTATATAATAATATCCCCAAGACTGTGATGGACATGCCAATGCATAGCTTTAAGCAATGTGTTAAAAAACATTTACTTAGTCGAGGGTACTACAACATTAATGAGTTCCTTAATGATAAAGATGCTTGGAGCCTGTTGGATCAGCTTCCACCTTCACACAGGAAGTAAAACTATAAGAAATGTAAACAGTAATTGTTAACAATTGTAAATTATAATACTGTATGACTTTTTCAAAAGAGCAACTGTTGAGTTTCTTGCCGGTATCTTCTCAGCAGAACCTGCCTTCCGAACCGGTGGTAGAATCTTTACAAATAGTCAACTGACGTGTCAAAAGTGCTTGTAAACTGAGCCTACTTGAAATAAATGATTTTTGATTTTGATTTTGATTTTGAACTCTACCCTGAGACTTTTTTTTATATTCTCTGTAAGAATCATCATACTTCAAGAAATATGCTAATAAAACAATTGGCAAAATCGGTTCAGCCATTCTCGAGATTTGTACTTAGGAAGAATTCAAGATTCATTATAAAGACAAAATGTTTGTATGGGAGAATTTTTAAATTTTTTTCTCTGTAAGAACAATCCTCGTACATCAAGGGAGTATTCTAAAAAATGAACTTGCGAAAACAATTTAGCCATACACAAGATTTGCGATATGCTTATTAAGATTCAAGGTTAATTTTTCTATGGATTTGACTCATTACATTCACTTATTATAACTACTTATGAGATAAGTCAACAAGGTTAATTTCTAACTTAATAATATTAAAGGGGATAAAGTTTAATAAGCCTTTCTGATATTCATAAGTTATATATATTATCCAAAAATACTTACATTACTTGATACAACTCCATCAATATTCAATGCTTTGTTTTGCCTTATAAATTTTAAGGTGTGTTGCCGATTCTCAGACCTATAATAATTGTTGCAGATTCTCAGACCTACCTGATATGCATCACCTCAAGTTTTAGTGAAACAGTGATTCATTTTTATGTATATAGACAATTTTAATTTTAGAAACAACTCAATTGAACATGCATTTACTTTTGGTTCAGAAGGCAGATTTCTACTGAAAAGAATTAGTTCACAATTATTAATTTATTTTAAGTATCTAGCTTTTGACTCTAAGACCATGGTAATTATTATCAAGTTAATGATATTAGGAGCAGGCAGAAAGAATTTTGGTGTTCTGCTGAAAATAAACTCAAAAGTATGGTGGATTCAGGTAATTTATTTTCTACTGATATAATCATTGTATTGAACTAGTCAACTCAGTATTTGGGCAGAAAATGGCCTCTAGCTTTTTTAGTCCTTTTAGCCTTCTCTAAATCGACCTCGGGATACTCTGCTTGTAATTTTTCCAAGTCCATATCAGGAAAACGCTTCAAAAGGTGTTGAACATGGTTGAAATTTCTGTTCCTTTCATTTCTTTTTATACTACGTAACTTTTCCTGGTATAATCTATAGAATTTTTTGACAGCAAGACTATTTATGTATCCATGTTCCAGATAAGATTTTACCCAACGTGTATTCATAAATTTTGGTATTATGTATTCATTCTTAGGATACTTCTCTGGTAAGCCAAATAGATTGACTACATCTTCAACAGGCCGTTCTCCAGTTTCACCAGTTTCCAATGTGTAATATGCCGTGTTACGTTCTCTTACGACAGTTTCAATGTTATTCATTGATTCTTCAACTTTGTCAATCCTTTCTGGGTTCGGGAAAAGTCGCACTTTTCGATTACATTCGTGTTCCATAGTAAATAGCATATTTCTTTCTTTCAATAAAACATACCACAATTTGTGTAGATCTGTGTTCGACTTTATTCTTAACTCATCCAAACGCCAAGCTCTGCCAACACGAATGTTAGTTTCATTCCAGTTCTTTTTATTATCGAAGAAATCCATTAAATTGTTATGTTTACTTGTGGTGTGAATATATGTAATATTTTGTATTGCTGTTATGTATAGCTTTAAGGAATTATGTGAGCGATATGATATTACCGCTGCATTACGTAAAATATTGTTGAAAAGAAAATTCATTTTGCTAAATATAGGTAATTTATAAATTCACAATAACCTCACTTCAATACCAATAGTCAAGTCAATAGGGTTCATGTCACGTCAGTGTCAAACACACAAACCACAAATGAAGGACAAACAAATTATTAGATACCTATGGTTCCAATTTTTTTTTTGAACACAGTACCATAGAACACTAATACTCCTATGGTCTGTGCTCCTAACGGACACAGTACACACAAGCACAACTCTGCACAACCAAAGAATATATTACTCCAAGATAAGTGAAGGTACATACACGAAAACGTTGGAAGTAGCAGCGCTCCTAGTTCCGCAAATGGAATATTTTAGACTTAAACCAGTGACACTTTTAAATGAAGATTTTTGATTTAATTTATTTTTTCATCGAGGCTTGTTAAACACTTAAAATAGTTTAGTTTCAAACAATTATTGAGAAAAAAAAAAATTTTTTTTGGTATCGTTACCCAGGATCGAACTCATGATTATTTTATCGTATCTTAGAATTACACCACTCGACGATTTACACCAAATGACTATGTAGATGTGGTTGAAATTAATGTACGCTTACTGTCTGCTTTCTGTGCCTACTAATTTATGTTCGCAACCAACACATGCATTACCTCCTATGTCCAAAAATCTTTGTATGAAGTTTCAGCACAACAAACTCTTTTTTTAAATCTGCTATCCACAGATTATTATGACACCTCTTATAGACTAAGATCAATTACATATGGACTTGTATCGCACCAAAATTTACTATCAAAATGTCATTATTTTTGGAAGGGACGAGGTAAACTCACACATCGAAAATATTTACCACCAAAAAACAATATTGTGTCCTTACACTACATAAAACTATAAAGTACATGTCCCAATTTTGTATTGAGGCTGGGCCTTTATTCCGAGTGTCACCTAAAGAAAACAAATTAAAAGAACATAAAATATAGGGCTAAAAACCCAAAATAAAAAAGTTTTGAAATCCGCATTTTTTATTAAATTAATTAAATAAAATGTATTTTTTTCATTAGCTGATAACATTAGTTATGAATTTTTTTCGTGGAAACATACTTGTAACTCACACCCTGTCAGATTGTCAATAATCTACGCGTTTAAGGCGTTTTTAAAGCAATTTAAGGATTTTTTTGTTTAATGCTTCTCTGTCTACGATTTAATGTTTCTTTTTAACTTGCGTCCTAATAACATTGGACAATATTAAATGACATTGACAGCTTACACTGGCTATTTTGATTGATTCAATTCCAGGTGTTTTTATTGGCTGTTTTGAACATTATTTATGTTTAATTTGTAGACAAGGGAGCGAAACAATAAAAATATTTATCTAATTAATGCAGATTCCAAAAATTTTAAAAATTATTTTCTCAACAGCAATTAGTATCTTCTATCCGTAAAAAATTCTATCGACCTGCTAAATAAATAATTTTTCTTTAATTCACAATACACACACGTGTAATTTATGCACAGACTTCGCTTGAAGTCGTTACACAGAATATTCCATTACTTGATTTTGAATATTGATTACTTGATGGTTGAAGAATGGATTCTTTTTAGATATTTTTTTACAAATTTGATATAATTATGAAATACTTACAAATTAAATTTAACTTCATCTTTTTAGTGAACTAAAAGTTATTGAACGTTTTAATAACATTCAATTACACAAACTGGTATTTTTAAGAGCTCTGTACATGATGTAAACTGTTACAAGAATTAACCATCGATTCTAGAAACAATCGATGATTACACAGAAACAGAAACAATAGAAACAGTTTTTATAAACGCGTTAGATCGTTGATCTTATATTTTAACAGCGGTGACGTCTATCGAGGCAGGTTGATATATAATTAGTCTGACGTAGATAGATAAGTAGATAGCGGTTAAACGACTCCGAGTTCTAGCTTTTTCGAGTCAAATTCACAGATGTTATGTTTAAACTTACATTACAAAAAAAAAATACAACTTCATTTAGTTTAATAAATGATTATGAATGAAATAAAGTTTATTGCCACAGATTACAATACAAGTCACTATACAAAATCATTTTCAACTGGGCTCAAAAAAGGTAGAACGCAGAGCCGGTTAAAAAAATGACAGTTCAAATGAAAAATGTTTAGAAGTTCGTCTTTGTGTTTGTACCAAAACTGAAATTCTAAGATTGTTTTTAATTCATTGCATCTGTTTTGTGTGATTTTGTGACTTGTGTTTGGTTTAATTATAATGACTGTGAACATTAGGTGACTAAATATTTATAGTGACAACAGACTTCAGCAACGCATTCCGTGAAATTCTGATTGTTTTTATTAAAACAGGATCACTTGACTTCTGGGAATCTCGTAAAGAGTTGTAAGGTAACCTAATACACGATACTAATTTCCTATGAATACAATTTAGTTTCTAAGCGTCTGGATGTAATCGAAATTTGAATAACATTACCGCATTTTGTAATATTGGAAAGTTACAAAAGTATAAACTAGCAATATTAGAACTAATTAAATTGTACAAACTTCATTCTTTACATTTACAATAATCTTATAATTTTACACAAAAAAAGTTGTTTGTCAACAGACAATGCACCTACGAATACTACAATGATGAAACACAAGCATTTATTGTAAAATTAGATCAAAATAAGTGAACTGGTGTGTAATTTATGATTTGGTTTTAAAAACAGCTAGTCTGACATATTGCCTAGATTAATTATTATTATACACTATGGATATGTTACACTATGGATATGTTACGTGCCTACAAAATCACAGCAAAAAGTGATCAGAATTTAGCGACTCCACTGAGCACACACATGCACAATTTTGTGTTTACACTTCCTAAACACATAACTCGACATCATAGACAATATTGAGGTATTATGTGTCTATAACTTTCATTATTCATAAGCGACTAATTGAAACACAGTTGCCTGCTCAGTTTTGATCTGTAGTATAAAATATTGTTGGTCTAGATATCAGTATTTTTGGATTATCCAGGTTGGCATGATTTTAAACTATCCTAATATTCTGCAAAATAAATCCATTGCAGGCATAGAACCCAAATCATATAAATATGGAACAAAATCAACTTCTAGAGAGATGAGTTTAATCATTGGTTTGCTGGCATTTAATGTGATGAATGTTTAATACTAAGTAATTAAGTATAACTTACGGTGTCGTACACCTCTAGGCATCACTACCCTGACAATATTTTTGACTGTATGTGTCTTTTAAAACATCTTGAAACATCACATTAAGAACAAGTTAATTATAATTATTATTAGGTAAGAAATTACTAGTGATTTATACCCTCATTTTCAATTTGTTTTTTGGTAAACAGTACACATTGAGTAGGGTGGTAGTATAGTGTTTTCATCCATTCCCTTTGTGTCCATAAACTCTGACTTGATAATGTTCAAAAACATTAAAACTGAACTTTTTGTATATAAATCTCCTTTTCTGATTCAATCATTATAATAATAAGTATAGCTGAGATGCCTGCTAAGTTTAATTGTTAAAAAATGTTAAAAGGGAGGTACTCCATTTAACTGTGCCTATATAATTATTATGTTTTTTATGAATGATTATTAGCAGCATATATATAGCAACTTGATACCTCTGAAGAAATTTCTGAAGAAATGAAACAAAGCGAAACAAATTCTGAGAACTATTATTAACATTGTAATTAAATCTTGAAAAATATGGCCTTTATTTAAAGTACAAGTTACCTTATCAATAATTGAGGTTAAGCAAATATGAACTGTTTATGAACCTGTATGGAATCCTCTCACTCTTTGGTTTTTATGTTACATTTTTATGCACATCTATAATTGATCTTTATGTTAACTTTTTTAGACATGCCAAATGCCAAATGGGAAAGCCTATGTTAAGAGAAGTTACTTATGACAGTAATGCAGTAAACGTTGATTGATCTTTCAGGTTTCCATCCACCCCTTAAAAACTTAGGATTAAATAATATCCTTTGTTACCCTACATTTTCACTGGCTACTGTGTAATAATATCATAAAATGTCATAAAATACAGTGTATGTTACACAGTAAAAAATATCACTTACAAATAGTGAAATTATTTTTAAATAAGCTTGAGTATTTTTGAGATAAATCTCAACAAACAAACAAACAAAAATCAAATCTTGCCTCCTTATAATATTAGCTTAGCACATTATTGTTTTGTCATAGTTATGTTTTATGTAGTAGTAGAGCTTTTTGTGACAGAGTATGATCACGTAAGTACTGCTGTCAAGTCCAGCTGTTCCAGTCTGAAAGGCATGGTTGGCGGTGTAACTACAGGCACAAGAAGCCAACTGCTGATCAAGTTGATGGATACAGGGCGTCACTTTGTGAGAAGGGTTGCATGGCCTGCGAAGTGTTGTACTGATGGGTTACCAATTACCATCAGGTGAACCATTTGCTTGTTCCATCAATTACTATTATAAATAACCGGCCAAGCGCGAGTCGGACTCGCCCAAGAAGGTTTACGTACCAGTATAAATAAAAACGGCAAGAAATCACGTTTTTTGTATGGGAGCTCCCTTAGCTTTAGCTTAAATCTGTTTTTTAGTATTTGATGTTATAGTGACAACAGAAATAAAGCGGTTCATGAGATATCGCCTGGTGACAGACGCGTGGAAGGACAGACGTATAATACGCTTGCAGAGTAATAATAGCAGTAGGTAATAGTGTCCAGTTTGATCTTTTTTTATTCTTTACAAGTTAGCCCTTGACTACAATCTCTCCTGGTGGTAAGTGATGATGCAGTCTAAGATGGAAGCGGGCTAACTTGTGAGGAGGATGAAAATCCACACACCTTTCGGTTTCTACACGACATCATACCGGAACGCTAAATCGCTTGGCGGTACGTCTTTGCCAGTAGGGTGGTAACTAGCCACCGCCGAAGCCTTCCACCAGCCCTTTGGTTACAGAACCATAAAAATGTAGTACATCATCGAAAATTTACCGTACTTTGCTTGAAAAAACTATACAATCTTGAACATCACTAATCATATATTACGATTGTATAACAAACGCTTGTACATCAATTACGATGGGGATGCTAGAAATATAAATTCCGTAGATATATTAGACAGACAGTTAACAGACATAACCATTTATTTAAGTACATTCAGTAAGTCTTGAGTGGCATATTCAAAGGCTTCAGGATACAAGATTATTGGAGCAGATAAAATATAAAAAGGTGATTTACCTATTTCTTTGTTAAGGGGCTGCCTTTCAACTTTCTTATACACATTCCAATTTTATGAGTTTCAATGGCCCAAAAGACATGAGCATCAATATTTTTTCCTCCTATCTTTAGTATAGTTGTATTGTTAAAGTATTTTAATTAAGAGTACTTATGTATAATATAAAAGCCGTAATAGACTTTCATACAAACTTGTGAGAGCCTCTAGACCTCTTTAATCCGGCCCTATCGAAAATCCATTATTAGCAGATAACTACTAACTATGGACTACCTCCCTGCCAAATTTCATCTTTGTACGTCAAGCGGTTTTCGAGATTTCGTGAGAATGACCTTTCACATTTATATATTAAGAAGACTAGCCGACGACCGAACATTATTTTCCCCGTTTAGGCCACATTTTTGATCGGTGCTTGGCTCCTATTGGTCGTAGCGTGATGTTATGTAGCTTATAGCCTTCCTCGTTAAACGGGCTTTTCAACACTAAAATAATTGTTCAATTCTAACAATTAGTTTGTCAGTAGGTAAGGCAGAAGTACGAAATTGCCTATAACGGGCGAATAAATGTTGTTTGATAACGTCACGGCGTTAAACGAGAGCAGATCACCGCGTGTTCACTTTAAAATTCCTTATCGTATCGAAATAATTCTTTCACGAGTATTTTTTGTTTTCAACGGAGAATACAGAAAGTTAACATTTAAAAATAGTTAACATTATTCATAACCCTCCTGATAGGCAATGTGCAATCTATATGGCGATTTTCAAAATTCAAATTTCTTTAACTAGTGGACGATGTTATCCATATAAGTAAAAGTCAAAATTGGTTAGAAGCAGGCGTTACTTTGCGGAAGTTCATCATTATATTAAAGTCAAAATTAATTATTATCAATTAGGCTCAGTTTATAAGCACTTTTAACTTTCGGAAACGTCAGGTAATGTTATCAGATAATGGTGTTAATTAAATAAACGCGCCTTGACGCCTGTTATCCACTAAACCTATTTCTATAATATTATTGTATAAATCTTAATTATTAACAATTAACTGCAATAGCATCGAGTAATATTATTTTTCAATACAGTAAGTATTTTTTATTTGAAATTTAATTTGTAGGTCACATTCCGACGGAGTTGTTTTTAACTAAACCTTTCAGTTCCCACAATCCATTTAAGTCCGACTACCGATGACATAAAGCAGCCGGCTATGGTGCTTTTCGATTCCTATATGGTCATCCACTGTGCCTTATACGTACGTGGCTCACCTTAAATCGGCTTTAAGGCCCGCCATGTTTTCGTGTGTACCCTATTCCGCTGTGTTTGCTAAAATCCTCGATGACAAGTGGTGCCGCGTGCTCGACGCCATTGTTGTTTTAATTGTTCACGGAGCGCTCGCTTTATTCTGGGGAGGTCACACGTTATCTAAAACAGCTGTCGGCCGCACACGGCCTACAATGGACTCGTTTGTATCCGCGCCGTGTAATATTGTTTGTAATTTAAATCAGCCATGTTGGCAAGAGCGCTGGGCGCTGGCTTTATGTTCCAGCTATTCGAGGTGTATTGTTGCGTTGATTAGATCGGGGATGCTTTGTTTTGCAGCGAATAGGTGTATAAAAGCGGACGCTGTGTTGTCGACACGCTATCTGCAAGAGATTGCAACCGCTCGCAGTTAACTGCGGCAGTTGTTGTCGATGCAAAAAAAAAAAACTAGAGAAGCGCCGACTATGATTTTTGCCGATTAGCCGATTAGTCGGTTGCAAAGATGCCGACTAGTCGGCGCTTTTTGCCGACTAATCGGCTTTACCGACTATTTGGCAACTAGTCGGCGCATCACTAAAAAAACTGAATTCATTAATGCGGCAAAAAATGTAGTAACACTATTTATAGGAGTAAATACTTGGTAATTAAAGGCAGCGTAGCGGTACTGAGATAGTTGGTAGTTTTTCTTTTCGAACTGTTACTTTGTATTTAAATTAAGTGCTTTATTAATGCACTTGTGGAAACCCGCGACTTAGCTCGCGTTGACTTTTTAAATGGCTTTAAAAAGAAAATGTAGCGATTCAATATTGATAGAGAGAATATTTTCGTCATTACAATTTTTATTATTAACTGAGCCTAATTTAACGGGCAAACATTTCAAATTCCACGTGTGTTGGAAGATATAGGACTGTTTTGATGATATAGGACTTTTACATAATATGGTCTTGTATAATATAGTAAAGGATATGCTGAAGGGCTTAGGAACACAAAAAGTTCCCAATACGCGGGTATTGCGAAAGAACGCTGACAATACCCTAATAGCGTGCGTTTGTGATGACTGTCCCACCCAGCCAATACGGTCTATTATCATAGCCGAGCTCCTGCGCGCTGAATTGGCTAAATGTTTTGTGCCTCTGAAAAGATTTGAGATGACGGGAAAATTGTTAAGAAAATTAATCACTTCCACTCGAATAACTTGGGTCTGTTATTCCGAAATGCGTTTTTTGTTATAATGCTCGGCGAGGGTCCTTTGTTGGGGGATGATTTCGTTCGTGGTTTATGCCTACTTGAAAAAATATATTCCTTATTAACCAAGATAAAAAAAAAATCTGTCTTTTATACGCATACGCAAGATGCGTATTATGGATCTACGGTAAGGGTGTGTCACAAACAGTGCGGTATCATCCGCGAACTGGGCGATGTGCACACCTGGATGGTTAGTGGGTATATCACTCGTAAAGAGTGAATATAAAAGCGGGGAGAGCACGGATCCTTGAGGGACTCCCGCTCGGATGGGCCTGGGAGACGAGAGAGTGCCATCTAGACGGTATCGAAAGGTGCGATTTGACAGATAATTGTGAAACAATCGGACAAGTCTGCTAGGTACGCCGAAGCGGCTAAGCTTAACTATTAGGCCTTCGTGCCATACTCGGTCGAAGGCTTTTGCTACATCGAAGAAAATGGCCCCAGTAGGAATAAGAGTGCGAAGCCGGGTAATCATATGTTACATTGTTCCGTAAGTTAGATTTAAAAATACAGTAGAACCTGTTTAATACGATTTCGCAGCGACCCAACTAAAAACGCGTCTTAGACGGAAAAGCGGGATATGGGTCGGGCATAGTGAAAAATATAACGACTAATGTACACATACATAGTTATAAAAGTTAGTGTATTTGGTGTAAAGACTACCTAATTATGCTACTTAAAGTAATCACTTACTCTAATATGACAAAAAGATTTTGATGCATTAGCAATGACGAAATTTTCAATTTATTTTTTTTCAACTTTTGCAGTGCGTCTTCAAAATTTTCAATTTAGAATCGCATCATGTCAAGGGTTGTTTGCTGTCAGGGTCTTTCAGTTCTTTAAGAATTCATGTATTAGTCTTGTCCTGCAACCTTGTTTAAGGACATTAATGATGTCCTGATCTATCTGTTGTAGTTTATTTGTCGGGATCTACTGTATTTCGTTTTTCTTATTCCCTTCATGTTAGCGCTTGACTACAATCTCACGTGATGGTAAGTGATGATGCAATCTAAGAAGGAAGCGGGTTAATTTGCTAGGAGTAGGAGTAGATGAGTTTCTACACGACATCGTAACGGAATCCTAAATCTTGGCGGTACGTCTTTGCCGGCAGGGTGGTAACTAGCCACGGCCGTTTTGAGGTTTAAAAAATTATATACTGACTTTCTTTGCAATGTATATTCCTTCAAAATCATAGAGTTAGTTCCTACAACTAGACGAAGTTTAGTCAGAATAGGTAACCATCTTTTTTATCGACATATGTACATTTATGTATATGATACATGTATTTACAAAAGATAAATGATATCGCCTAGTATTTTATCAGCAAGTTAAACGCATGATTTATTACGCGTTGGAGGTATATAAGCGATATAGGTTATGTCCACATGTCGCGAAGAGTGTCGATCAATCACCGACGTGGATGGACGCCCGACAACCCATTAGGCTGTTGGATATCGTTGCAAGATGCGCCATCACTGTGTATTGTGTAGTTCCACTGTATATTTAGAACCCTTACTTTGAATTAATATTCATATACAATTATTAGATGAAGAAAATACTGGTTCTTTTTTAATTTAAGCTGAAATAGCTCGGCTTGTAAGCGTTCGTTTTATTTTTTTTTATATGATCCCGACTGTTTTCCAATTGCTTTCTAGACTTTTGGACTGAGCTTGTTTTTTTCTTTTTAGTTTTTTTTTATATAAAATATATGCAGTCGAGTTTTGTTATTTGTTTAATTGTTTAAGTTTTTATTTTACAGTATTAACATAGTGTCT
The DNA here is from genome assembly GCF_947172395.1 of Bicyclus anynana. Lineage (NCBI taxonomy): Eukaryota > Metazoa > Arthropoda > Insecta > Lepidoptera > Nymphalidae > Bicyclus > Bicyclus anynana. The sequence continues at coordinate 5,878,804 of NC_069089.1, read as the reverse complement.
ATTAACATGAGTGAAATTTCAGTATTCGGGCATGTGCAATATAATGTCGAGTCACAAATCCATGCATTACAGGAAAATTTTCTGATGTAGATACCTCGTATATGATCAATCACCGGCGTAGATACTCTGGTGACAGTCCATTAAGCGTTGCCTCGTTGGACTCAGGTGTCCGAGCGGCTAAGGGTCCCATACTATCCCTGAAATTCAATTGCAGGGTCGATCAAACTTCGCTACAGAGACATCCGTATATTATGTCACTGTAATGGTAGGTGTTCACAGATCTGCATCATTCAATATTCGGGCATGTGCAATATAATGTCGAGTCACAAATCCATGCATTACAGGAAAATTTTCTGATGTAGATACCTCGTATATGATCAATCACCGGCGTAGATACTCTGGTGACAGTCCATTAAGCGTTGCCTCGTTGGACTCAGGTGTCCGAGCGGCTAAGGGTCCCATACTATCCCTGAAATTCAATTGCAGGGTCGATCAAACTTCGCTACAGAGACATCCGTATATTATGTCACTGTAATGGTAGGCGTTCACAGATCCGCATCGTACGTATCGGATGCATCGCACTAAACGGATTTTAGTATTCTTTGTATATAAAGTCATACAAGTGCGTCCATTGATCAGCATCGGTCGGATCGCATCGAATGAATTTGGTTTATCTACCGAAAAATTATCATTATTTTTTTTATTAAATGGAATCAATCTGGAAGTATCTGGAAATGACGAAGTAACAAATATTAAAAAAAAGCGTACGCGTCGAATTGAGAACCTCCTCCTTTTTTAAGTCGGTTAAAAAAATACATATATATATGAAAACAAATGAAAATGACAAAACGTTTAAAAGCCGAGCTATTTTAGCTTAAATTAAAGAAAAAACAATATCATCATATATCTATTAAATGTATATGTAATGTACCTACATTTTCTTTGTATAGAAAGTCATACAAGTGCGTCCAATGATCCGCATCGTACGGATCGCATCGAATGAATTTTATCTACCGAAAAATTAAAAATTCGTTTGATGCGATGCGTCCGTGGATGCCTGCCATCAGGCGACAGTTATTTTTTTATAGGATATTTTTAAAAGTCATCATCATTATCAGCTTTTTTATGACACACAGGTCTCTCTCCTCACGGAGTTTACCCACCACGCTGCTCCAATGCGAGTCGTCGGGGCACGCTTAACATGCTCTCCGAGGCATGAGGATAACATCACCAACATCCCAACTCCGGGCTGACAATTTTAGTTGAAATTTCTTAGAAGAAAGAATAAATTAGTATCGCATATACCTACCTAGCCCGACCCAGGATTCCAAGCAATTTTACAATTTAAAAGTGGATGTAGGTACCTACTTAATTTTTGACTTTTTGCTCGGGAAAATACTACTGACATTATCCCCAGGACAATACTACTTGCCATTATTATTTGTATCTATACTAATATTTTGGAGCTGAAGAGTTTGTTTGTTTGATTGAACGCGATAATCTCAGGAATTACTGGTCCAATTTAAAAAAATATTTCAGTGTTAGATGGCCCATTTATCCAGGAAGGTTATAGGCTATATATTATCCTCATATTCCTACGGGAACGGGAACCACGCGGGTGAAACCGCGCGGCGTCAGCTAGTTAGACATGTTGTTTTAATGGTATCGTTGCTGCATATAGGCACATTGATTGACAACTGTTACATTGACGGAAGCAGGCCACCGCAGCTTGTCCGAGAATAAATCACTAAAACGTTTTTTATTGAGGAAAATATTGTAAACAACCGACGGAGTAATTTCTGTCGTGAAATACTTCGACTCGCACAATTAAACCACGTTGTCTGGCAAAGGCAGAACTTCCCGAGCTCGAAAGTTTGTCTGCGGTTTATCCATAGCAATTCAATATTAAACTTTTATTACGTACTGTAGGTAGGTATATTGAACAGGAACGAACTCCGGAAAGGGGATAGGTGTTGTATGGAAACACAGATAGGCGTACTTTTGTTTTAACAAGCGCTGGAAAATCACTTTGAATTGTTATATGCACGTTACGTTACGCTGACTGGTTATTGTTTTGTTTGTCAGAATAAAATGGGTTAAATTTAGTAGTAGTAGTCTTTGTGACAAAGATTATTAGCCTAGTGAGTACAGCAGCGTAGCGTGCCTCAGAGAGGACCTGTATCAAAATTAGTTGGGGGGCCCAATTGACGAGCCGGCTGCATTCTCGAAAAAGATGACGTAATGCGTCGTTCCCTCGCTCTAGGGTTGCCAACTTTTTTTACAAGAAATAAAGTATATTCTGGTCTATGAAGATTATTAAACAGTATTTTAGAAAAACAAACATTTTCTTTTGAAAAATGCAACCATTCCATCAGTATTTTTAAATGACGTTTCACGTTTAACTATCGTCAGTAAACCGACTTTACAGACAATCGATTTTTTTTTTACTTTTGTAATTTCTGCAGTTTTTTTTAGATTAAGATTATATGTATATTGTTTTTTACAACATTCAACTAAATTAATAGTAAATACAAAAAAAAATACAAACAGTCACAATTACCAAAATACCTAAATGAAATGAGATTAAGAAAAAGATAAATACAGTCACAATTACTAAATTAAATTAAATGAAATTACAAACAAAAAAGAAAAAATAACACCAATAGTCATATTTACCAAATTAAATTAAAAAAAAAAAATAAAGTTACAATATACAAAATTAATTATTTTTACAATTAACATTTTTACAATTATTATTTTAATAGTTCTTTTATATATTGTATATTATATATTGTAGATTACTTCTTACAAATTTTTGTTTGCACACGTAAGGGGCCTCTGTAGTCCGGGGCCCCGTAACATTGATACAGCTGATACGGCTACGCCCCTGAGTGAGTACCTACTGTTTATTTCTGTCGCCAAGCATCATTGCTAAGGGTAAGGTTCCCTTACTAAAATCTACCCTAACGTTATTGTGCATTTAACAATGAGTTCTTAGAGAAATAGGTTGAGATACTCATAAATATACAAAACTAGCTGACGCCGCGCGGTTTCACTCGCGTGGTTCCCGTTCCCGTAGGAATACGGGGATAATATATGTCATATAGCCTTCCTCAATAAATGGGCTATCTAACACTGAAAGAATTTTTCAAATCAGACCAGTAGTTCCTGAGATTAGCGCGTTCAATCAATCAAACAAACAAACAAACTCTTCAGCTTTATAATGTTAGTATAGATGCTAAGCAGAATCAAATTTTGTTTGATAAATATGAGATGAACTTTTGCAAAACTACCGCGCTTGTTCTTCGGCTTCTTTTGATTTACGACTTGAACTTTGGTTTGTAAATGTTGCCTCCACAAAAACGTTCCCTCTGAAGGAATATCTAATTTTCATATGAGAATATTGATTACGTGTTCCCATAGTTCCCGTTGCCGTGTAAAGACGGATAAAATATAGTGTAGAATACATAAGATTCGCTAATAATGTGGCTTTCTATTGGTAAAAGGATTTTTAAATTCGGTTCAGTAGATCGCTCTGCAACCTTACAAACTAAACCTCTTTATAATATTAATATAGATCGGAATTGATATTGTGTACCTATATTAGGTTTTTTTTTTTTTATTCTTTACAATTGTAGTCAAAGGCTGACTTTGACTACAATTTGACCTGATGGTAAGTGATGATGCAATCTAAGATGGAAGCGGGCTAACTTGTTAGGAGGAGGATGAAAAACCACACCCCTTACGGTTTCTACGCGGCATCGTACCGGAACGCTAAATCGCTTGGCGGTACGTCTTTGCCGGTAGGGTGGTAACTAGTCACGGCCGAAGCCTCCCGGCCGGACCAATTAAGAAAATCTCAATCGGCCCAGCCGGTGATCGAATCCAGGACCTCCGTCTTGTATATCCATCGCGCATACCGCTGCGCCACGGAGGCCGTCAAAAACGAGGTGACAAAGACATTAATAAATCTGATGATGGAATGTTTAGGTACGTTTTCTTTTTCAAAATTTTCAACAAAAAGTGAAATATTTCACTTTATCTCAATATTTAAAAAATAGCAAGATGTACCATAATGTTTTTTTTTATTTTAACTCGCACGTTATGTAACAAATACAAGCAACGTGTGCACACAAGGCGTTATTCACATATGGTGCCGGTTAAGCCGTTAAATTATCTTTTGCCACGTTCTAACCTGTTACAGTTTTGTCTCTCGGTGCACTTTTGGAACAAGAATTAATGATTTAAAACTTTTTACTAAACTAAATAACCTAAATACTTTGAAACTAGTCAACTTAATGTTTTTAACTGACTTCAAAAAAAGAAGGAGGCTCTCAATTCGAGTGTATGTTTATTTGTTTTTTTGTATGTATGTTACCTGATTACTCGAAGACTCCTGGACCGATTTGAATAGTTATTTTTTTGTTCGATAGGATATACGGTAATTAGGCGGTGCTAAACCGGTGTCGTATTAATTTAAGCCGTTTCAAGAGCTACATGAAAGAACACAATCTGAAAAACCTTTATCTTTATGATATTCTGTCATGGCTTGAATTAATACATCACCGGGTTAGCACCGCCTTCAAACTTATCAGTAGGTAGAACATGTAGTACGTTTTATGTTTTTTAAGTCGGTTGAATTATTTTTATTAATTTTTTTTATATTAAGATCATTTTGAGTTTTTGACTAGGTATAGTCTGTAGTTTGAGGAATTTTATTTCATTCTAAGGGTATGATTAATCTAAACCTTGACATTAGTTTTTACATATTAGTGGAACAATACACCGCTTGGTGGTAGAGTTATTTACCACAGCCATAAGATCAAATTAACCTAACATATCAAATTAACTTCAGCTTGAAGATGAAATTACGAAGAGTTGTAAAGCAAACGTGCGTTTGTGCTTTTAAGACTTGCCTTTGCCTTTTTTATATGACCAATATTTATGTTCACCTCCAACTAGTCCGAAAAGACACTGTTAGATGTGGGTACGACAATATTTATTGGCCAAGGATCGATCCACGAGCTCTGAGGTAATGAGTTCGGTCCCTTTTATTTGTCACTATCTCACACCGCGCGGTTACACCCACGTGGTTCCTGTTCCCGTAGGAATATGGGGATAATATATAGCCTTCCTCGATAAATGGGCTATCTAACTGAAATATATTTTCAAATCGGATCAGTAGTTCCCAAGATTAGCGCGTTCAAGTAAACAAACAAACTCTTTAGCTTTATAATATTAGTATAGATTATTAAGAGGTGATTTTTTATGCATTTTTTGCATAAAGTCCAAACCAAATTATCCAAATCATTGAATTAACAGACTTGTCACAATGCAAAAGAATTTGGAATTCATAGACGTTGGTAATTTTTTTGATACATATTACATGAAATTTTTGTAGCTTTTTTTACTCCTACCCCTACGAGATCCACACTCACGAGTTACATGCTTTTATCAAACAAAAGGCGTGCCTTGCTGCAATCTCGCTTCAAAGAGGCGACAGACAGTTGCAGTCTCAGATGAACGGTGAGCTTGCATTATTAATATCTGTTCACCCTTTAAAAGATTTCTTTTTCATATAATCTTTCGGTGAAATGGGAATTTAACAAGGCAGAAACTTCTTCAAATAATATTTTTTGTAATAAAACAAATAAACAAATTGGTTGTAATGCATTAAACAAAACTATCTCATTTTCTCATTCAGAAGCCTAGAATAGCCGTTTAGGTTGCAGAGGACTTTCTTTCTCTAATCTTTAGGTCTAAAAATAAACATCGATTTATACGATAATCATCATCAACATTAACAGCCCAGTTAAAAAAATATGTAACTGTAGTAAAACAACCATTCAATGATATCAAACTGTTTATTTATTCAATTCAATTCAAATCAATAAAAAAATAAACTTAGTATAATGAAACTTAATACGACAATTTTCCTCAGATAAATTATGATTTTGATTGGCATCCATGCGTTAAACGCTTATTAAAATTTATTACTGCAAAATGAAGACCTCAAGTGGCTATGAAGACTTAATAGTAAGTCTGCGAGTGCGGTTAGGTTTACCTACTCGTTAGCAAGTCTAGTTCAATTAATTTATTTAATAAATTCGCAGTCGCAAAGCACCGCCTGTCGCCGCTTGGTTTCCTCGTTATAAATTTATATCTTTAGACGTGTTCAGAATTTATACGTGCTTATAATTTTCTCAACGAAAATCTTAATTTTAGGGAATATTAAGGCGTTGGCATTATTAAAACGGCCCCTTCGTTGGTTTGGTGTTCTCATCTCAAATTGTTAGATGTAGACACAGAATAAAGATCATACAGAATGAGTCTTTACAAGCAGCGTGGTGAAGTCGGTGATACATATAAAAAAACAAACGTCACACGTCTCCTTGATATCCGCATATACAAACTTTTCTCATAAATTGTATTTCAAAATTTAACACAAACAATAATAATTACGTAAATTAAAATATAAAAAAATTACTCCATCTTGTTTCTTTAGTCTTTGTAAACAGTTTTAAAATATTTAAAAACATAAAACGCCATTTTTCTTGAATAATATTTAAAGTTACTGATGCGACGCTTCGTGTCGTACTGACTCGAGTATGTATTCGTTATTGAATTTGGTATTTGGTGCGGCTACGACACCGTCGTGTTCCTTACGCTATAACTGCTTATTATTGTTTAATCTGTGGTAGGTATGTATTTTAATATTTTTCTTGTATATTAAATACACAAATTACTTATAAATATGTTGGTTGAACCTAATGTTAGCCGTTCTATTTTATCGGCTGTCAAGCCGTTAGCGCTGCAGGCTTGTGAGCTTACTTGATCGTCAGTGGCTGACATTATACATAGTCATAGTAATGATTAGAGGATAACCGCGGTCGTATGGTACCGGATCATTTAAGAGATCTTACGCTTTGGGCTGTGTTACCTGAGATAGGTCAGTAAGTCCGAAAGAAATCTATGAAATACTATATTTTTAAGTACGGGGATAAAATATAGCCTTTCCTACTCCCTGATAATGTAGCTTTCTATTGATGAAAGAATTTATCAAATTGGTCTAGTAGTTTTTTGCGTATATTAAGATTGATTATAAAGTCTTAAATATTAGCAAATAGGCCGATATTTCCACGCCAGGATATACCTATAAGCGGGTGAAACCGAGGTATATTCGTAGTTATCTGTAATTTTGCAAAAGTGTCTTGTCGGAATTTTTCATCGAAATATTTATGAAACAAAATCGAACGATAAACTTGCGCGTTAAAAATTCCGTACCGTCTGAACTCGCTCATAATATATTCCAACATCACGTCATCCGTCATGTACTTTGGCAAACTCTTTCTACACTTGCGTGTTCAGAATCTGGGTGAGTTTTAAAAATTCGACAAGGCATTATGCCTTATGAAATAGGTATACGGGAAATTTCTGAAATTACTACTTCTCATTTTTTTAGCAGACTCGGAAGTGATTACAAAAATAAGGACACTTGTCAGGACAACTTAATTAACAAACCAAACTGTAACCAAAATAAGACCCTAGAATGGCAGCGAATGACCTTGAGTGAAGTCATGCACTTGTGAACGTTGTGTGTAGGGTTAAAGGATCCTTGACTGTTAACAAACACTCCCCTTTTCCACTCAAGTCAGTCTCCCCGCCTATCCCAAGTAACCCATAAAGAATTACACAACAAGAGATGTGGAATGCTCGAACGCCACGAGCACACTGAAACCGTCCGTACCACAAGTCGTTGCAACGCGGCGATAACTGAATTTATCATAAACTTTATACATATACCCAGTAATAAAACAGAAATCCTCAAGCGCATCTGTTTTTCTGTCTATCGTGTGAAACTCAAAGACTACCTACTGAAAGGACTTTAATGCCTACACCGATTTTCTCGCGAATAAATGCGATTGCGACCGCTAGTATTATGCTAGCCACAAACGGTCAATTATTCTCACGTTTCTGTAGCACCCACGACTATAATTGATCGTGTGTTTGGTCACTGCGTACATGACTTGTATAGTATGCCGCGTGGGTACTGCCGTTTGCTTTTCAGAAACGTGAGAATAATTGACCGTCAATGGCGACCTTTAAACAGTTGCTGAAAACAAAGTTACTGTTTTATATGATCTGTAAATTAACTGCCTTCTTACATTTTTTTAAATGGCAATTATAGTTCCGTTTTTATCTTGATTTGACTTTTTGCTCAACAAAGGCTTGTCTGTTTAACGTAAAACACAAGTTAATTAATAATAATTTATGAGATATTCAAGAAACTCGCAAACATGAACATGAGAAACTCACGATCAATGATGTCTGAATGTATAGAAATTATTGCTCCAGGCATCGGGTAACTCTTAGTTTAGAAGGTCCCATGGCTTCTTCATTACCAGCTCCATGGTAAAACTGCCATGCGACCGCATGGTATTGGTAGGTAACGTCAGTGATAGAAATCGCTTCGCAAAAGGAAACCATAACTTCAATCATAAAGCGAGTATTAACTATATTGGCCGAGGCGGTAGGTAATTCAAAAATTTAATATTTCATCTTGATAACGAAATGTAAATATGGAATATAAAAATGGGACGAGATGGAAATAAGCCCTCAGGACTTAATATGTTGTTATTAAGATTGTTATATTAAAATTCTTGGATCCACAAGAATTAACATTTTATTAATTTTCCGTAATAAATGTAAAATATTATTACGATAGCTATATATTTAGTCGTGCATAATATATGTAAAAGATATGCCTTTTTTAGGGAATATCAGAATTAAATAAAGGGACTTGATAGTAGATTACAAACTCTTGGAAAAAATTAATGTGTGAAATGAAACTACGGACTAAAAACATCAAAATTTGAAAGTTTCAAGTTAGAAAAAAATCCATCTGATTGAAAATACCTACATTGGCGAGCAGCATTTTTTTAAATAATCACATAACATTTTCTTATCGGTGTTAACACAAACGCGCAAGCATATTCTCTCGCTTTTCCGGTGAAAATATGGCGTCATAATATTAAACATAATATATCATGGGAGTGATAGGATATATTGCGTCATCGATCCTCGTCTTGCAGAGATTTCCCCGTTTCTGCCGTAGCACGAAGCCATTCACCTTTCAGATGTAGGCCATTAGTAGACCGATAGGCCGATATTGTAGAACGGAGAGACGTTGAATGCCGAAGATAAGCTGTAACTTTATATGCTTTCTCCGTAGGGTATAATTTCGTGTTTGAGATTTATCATTTCAAAGCTAAGAATAAATTACCATAAATAAGTTTTATATAATTTTATAGTATAATGTGTGATTTTTCGTTTCTTTTACTAACATAATTATAATGTGCGCGATTTGGTTCAAGTTTTCAAATCACGCCCGTCTTTTGAGTTATAACGGGATATTATTATATTATTTTGACAAAAAATTTTGCTTTTTGACGTTGCTGCAGTGGGTTCTGGTTTTGAGTCTTAGTTCAAGCTATAAAATGAGATTTCTTTTTATCTAAGAAATTTTCAGTAAAAAATCTCACCTCGGGAGTTGAGTGGTTGGTGGTTTTACACCCCCATACCCCGAAGAGCACGTTGAGCCGTCATCCAGGTCATTATCATTAACATTTGATAGTGGTCGTTAAAGAATTAAACAATATCACCCTAAGCCCGCCAATCCGCACTAAAGTAGCTTGGTGGATACAAGCTCCCCGTCTATAAGAGGAGGCCTAGTCCTGTAGTTGGCTGTCAAAATAGGCTGAGAATGATGAATATTTATTTCGTGTATATTATTATAATGTATAAGTATGACTATATTGTGACAATGCAATTTCCTACCTCTGTAAGTAAAGCTTAACTTAGTCTTGATTGACGGACAGGAAGTGTCTTACATTTACGTCCAGGCCTTACAGTAAATTAATCATGTTGCATTAATGCAGGCATGGGGGTAATTAGATATCACGTATTATGCCGTACATGCCGTGTGTCCTGTTATAAGATTTTCCCAACGCTAGGTTGAATAAAATCTATGCTAATATTATAAAGCTGAAGAGTTTGTTTACTTGAACGCGCTAATCGGAACTACTGGTCCGATTTGAAAAAATGTTTTAGTGTTAGATAGCCCATTTATCCCGTATTCCTACGGGAACGGGAACCACGGGGGTGAAACCGCGCGGCGTCAGCTAGTTAATAATAATATTCGTTTAGGAGGCATTACATCACAGCTCAATTAGTACAAGATTTTTGTCAAACGCAAACTTTGAATGTACCTAGTCTAGGAATGTTTGAAAAACTAAGTTGGATTTAGAGGTTTCATTTGCTTTAATGTAAAAAAATATTTTTTGCCAATTAAAATTATTTTTTAGGGTTTAATTAAAAAAATAATATAATAGCATTACTTACTGCAGAAACAAGAAACCGCAATTTGCTGATTTTGTTTACTTATTGCAGGGAGAAGCTAGTTTCTTTTATAAAAGCATTACGTAGCCTGATTTACTCTAGGCAAGTACTTTATACGTCGATATTTTATAACCATTTAAATTGACTGTAAGTAATATTTCAATATTTAATACTTTTGGCAATGAAATTTCAATTCAATTGAGAAACATTAGGAAATGAACTCACCAAAGTTTCAATTTTATAGAATGAATAATACAGGAACACATTAGAGACAAACATAGGAAAGCTCAATTTATATTAACTATTCATCACCCGCCTAAAAAAGCGTTGTACAACAAATGCATACCTAAGTTTTTTTTTTCAAATAATATTTGCCTTAAATATGAGCAATTTTCCCCTCCAACTAATCGGGAAAGACTGTATTAATAGTGGGTACGACAATAGACTAACGGGGCAGGGATCGAACCACCACCCTTCGAAGATTAGTCCGACCGCTCTTACAGTCGAGCTATTGAGGCTTATGTTCAAACGACAGCGTTCTTTTTCGAGCAGTGTTGCATTTTCAATTTTGGGCGTTGGAAAGGGACCTTCATTTAACTTTATACTATATTTGAACGCTATTTTAACGTCCGTTAAAAAATCTCTCGTGTGAATGAGGGCTTATTCGGACACAAGGGTGGACGGTGGTTTAAGTCGACACATTTTCCTAAAAAACTCCGCGACCACGGTAGGAAACCAAAACCGGCTTAGATATAATTAAAATAAACATTTGCTACAAATCCGGGCCGCGGCGGTTAAGCAGAGACGTTCCAGCCCTTTGAGCAAGTTTTTATTTGTGTTTGCTCATTAAACAAATATAAATGGTAATTCCGACTTTATCCAAGAAGTTCTCGAACTTTACGCACATTAAAAGCTTTGTTTCGAAGTGAGAGATTAGGGTGAAATGGAATAGCGTGCCGCGAATTTAATTGGTATTAAAAACTCTTTTTAATAACTTGTGTAAAGGATTAAAAATTTGAAGGTTTGCTCGTAGTTGTAGTAGTTTTTGTCGTTTTTGTTTCTGTTTACTTTAAGTTTACTTTTATTTAAAATGAAAATTTTGAAAAAGCCCCGAAGGTCATGAACTTATTATTTACACTCTCGATCAAATCATCATTATACTCTTTCAGTGCGCTTTCATTTGAGACTCCACTCGAGTATATTTGTCGACATTCGGTTATTCTTCCCCTTTTAAACCCCCCCCGAACTTTTAAACGGCTCAACCGATTTCCATGTCTAAGAACACTCGCAAATAAATCACCTTTCATACTAAACAAACTAAATTGAAATCTCTTCATTCGTTCGGGAGCTATGGTGCCACAGACGGACAGACACGTCAAACTTATAACGCCCCTCTTTTTGAGTCGGGGGTTAATAAATACAATACTAAAGCAGCGGCCATACATAGATATAATAATTAAATTGAAGTAGGCGAGCTCAGAATCTCTGCAATTCCTAGTGCTATAGCTTGACAAGTTCATTGATGACACTCCTGTGATGTGCGGGCGACGGGGGGTGTAAAGTCGTACGCGTGAGGCATTGCTACCCCCCTCCCGGCCCGCGTAGACCATCGAGAGTGTTACGAATTTGCTTAGCTATAGTGTGATGAACCTTGGCTGAGTTTGTTGTGGGCTCTACTCGGATCAAGGCGCTTTGGAACCCTCGTAACTTTAATTTTAAGTTTTCGAATGATTATTTTCACCATTATCTTAAGTTTAATATTATTACCTGACGTTTCGAAAGAGTTTGTAAACTAAGCCTATTTGAAATAAATGAATTTTGACTTTGACTTTGACTTTGATCTCCGCCCACATTTATAATTTGTGATACTGACTGACTACGAGTATGAACCCACTTCCGGGTAGCGTAAAAATCGAGGAGTTTGTCTTTACCGTAGTCGCTGTGCAGTGGTGTTGTGGTGTCTGTGGCTATGTCGTCATCCGGGGCGTAAAGAACATTGCGGGCTTTGGGCATCTCTTGCCATTTGTTGTCACGGCGAGCGAGCTACTATCTAAATGAGCATAATCCTACTAAAATAACCTACGTAAACCAGCTGGCCTATTTACTGTTTTAATCTATTACCAACCTTATTAAAATAAACATCAAATCAATTGACAAAATGTAATTTACCTACTGTGTGATATCCACCTAGTAAGCACCGGATGACATTTTTTGCATAGATATATATATATTCTTGTATTTATTATTATGTATTTATTGAATTAGCCTGCAGGTGGTCGTTTAACGTTGAGATGATAATGATAATAATTAGGCAATACCGCAGCAAATGGCAGTGTAAACTTTCACTACGCAAGTACCGTAGCATATAATTTACAAGACACGCCAATTACAAGTTCGATTAGTATTGACATGCTGTTCGTATAATTAACTGGCAGTCATTGTCGTTGCTTGATTACATTAGCAGCCTCACTGATTTCCAAGTCACGAATCCATGTACGTACATTAATACCGTAGGTGTGTTAGTAAATAGCTGTCGTATCTAAAATGTTCTGGTACTAGTATGAGATCCGGCATAAGAAATATATACCCTCATCTGTTATTTATTTAGGATAAGAAATAAATGCTAGAAAATATTCACATTGGTACACTGCACATAGGTTGCTTAGTTAAATTGCGGCCGCATAATATTAAACGATTATTTTTTTAATTTGTTAAATCTCCTTCACTTATTGGTTAATTAAAAAAACCGTACACTATTTAATAGAATATACTTAAATGAATGAAAAAGTAAAGTTGGCCTGTTTTCACACTGCAACTATGGGGTTGCCAGATACAAACAGTTTGGCTCATGTTATTTATATTCCCTCATATTTAGTCGACTAATATGTCAAATGAAAGATTATTTTATGCTCAATTTAACTGCATTAGGTGGCCTTTGATCTAGTTCATGGTTTCTTAGATTTTGTATGAAAAATGAGTCTGGCTGCAATTTAACTAAGTAACCTTTTTGCTATATGTCACTGTGAATATTATCTATCATTTATCACTAATAAATAACAGATGAGGATATACATTTTTATTATCGTTTATTTCTTATCACTCATAAATAACAGATGAGTATATATATTTTTAATTAATGCCATGAAAAGGAAAGGAGCCCTATTACTTACTAATAAATTTAAACTTAGTGTTATCATAACATCCGTATTCTTTCTTTCCAGGTAATTATGTTGTATATAATACAAGTAAATGTGTACTTTATAAGCACTGGCATTAGATGAAGATTGATACTGTGCCATAAGGATACATTAGCTAAGGTAAGTGTGTACAAAATATTTTAGTAGTTTCGTTGCAATAATACAATTTATAAAATTCTTTTTTCTTTCTCCCCAACTCTTATATTTTTATTTAGAAAACCTACATTTAATCATGAAAATAATATATATAATAATAAATAAATAATAATAATAAATATTATAAATAGATAAAAATTCAATCATACATAATCATTAAAGGAATGTGCAACCAGAGCGTTTTCCGGGGCCTTTCGAGAGAGCACTGAAAATGACCATTGAATATTTTAGTGGATAGAAACTCTAAAGAAATTTTCCTTCCCTGTCACACAGGATCAAAAACGAAACAATGTATATAGTCTAAGATCCGGCATTCAAAATATATACCCTCATCTGTTATTCATTAGTACTATGAAAGAAATGATAGATAATGTTCAAAGTGACACATTGCAAAAAGGTTGCTTAGTTAAATTGGGCCAAACACATTTTTCATACAAAATTTAAGAAACCATGAACTAGATCGAAGGCAACCTAATAAAATAAGCATAAAATAAGCTTTCATTTGACATATTAGACGGTTAAATAAATGATGTCGATTGAGGGTATATAAATAACATTACTTAACTGTTTATATCTGTTAACCCCACAGTTGCAATGTGAAAGTAGGCAACATTTGCTTTTTCAATTCTTTTGGGTATATTCTATTAACGTACGATTTTTTAAAATTAACCAATGAGATTCATTTTAAATAAAAAAAAATCAATCATTTAATAATGTTCGGGCGCAACTTAACATGTGCAATGTATTAATGTGAATATTTTCTAACATTAATTTATTATCCCAATTAAATAACAGATGAAGGTATTTCTAATGCCGGCTCTCGTACTATTAGGATTAGTTCTATCACTCCCGTTTAACGTCAGAAAATTTATTGGATACACGACTGACAACACAAACAGTGAAAACGAAGTATTGGATAAAATCAATTTCACATTCGATCGAGATAAAGTATGGACCCGGAATTCAATCGACAGTCACTATTTAATAAAATCGCAATAAAAGGTAGACATTTTGCAGGAGAACGCGTCAAACATAACGGTTGAACCAATAAGACCACATACACACAGGCTATGGCAAAACTTATTAACTTCCGAACGTGAAGTTAGTCTATACGATCCGGTGGCATTTCGATATTAAACTTTTGTAATGTATAGCGTGAAGTGTGGGTAGAATGAAGTACTGTGGAGGGTGCTTTGTGTATAGGTATCTATTGTTCAGGACGTCGGTAACTCGGAAGGAAAAGCTTTGTTCTTGCAGGGTAGAGCGCGACATCACTTTATCTTATTAAACACAGCGCCTGCCGAGAGTCAAGTCGCATTATGTTACTTCTCAGGTAGGTTATCTGCAGACCTGATGAATACAATGAATATCAAAAGAATTAATTTTTCTTGTGATATTAGATTTTATATGATTTTTTTAAATCGTTATTAAAAGTTTGGTTTTTTAATCTTCTACTATATAAAAATAAGTCCAGTTTTTCTTCCTGACGCTATAGCTCCAGAACGCACGAACCGATTTCCACGGTTTTGCATTCGTTGGAAAGGTCTCGGGCTCCTTGAGCTCCTTGCTCCTTGAGTTTATAGCAAAGAAAATTCAGGAAAAAGTATGAGTATTGTAGGGAAGGGGTAGGGTAGGGTAGGGGGTAGGGTAGGGGGTAGAGTAGGGGTAGAGGTGGGTAGGGTAGGGGGTAGGGTAGGGGGTAGGGTAGGAGTAGAGTTGGGTAGGGGTAGTTGAAAGTTTACATCGAGTTTCACGCGGACGAAGTCGCGGGCGTCCGCTAGTCTTTATTAAAACGTAGGTACAAATCGTTAGATTGTAATATTATTGTGTTTTTTTTTTTAATTAAGTACCTTAACATCACCTGAGTGCTCTTTCTGGGGTGAAAAAACGTACCTACATAAAGGATTTTCTGTCGGATCTGGGTGACGTTACTTGGATTCGTCGAATTTCCGCGGAGAATAGCAAAAAAATCAATCAGTCCCTATCCGTAATGAATTTTCGCAAAGTAAAGTGCGATTCAATTATTCAAACATAAAAATGTCTTATATTTAATACTAGCGGACGCCCGCGACTACGCCCACGTGGAATTCAGTTTTTCACAAATCCCGCGAGACCATGGATTTTTCCGGCATTAAAAGTAGCCTATGTGTTAATCCAGAGTAAACTCTATTTTCATTCCAAATTTCAGCCAAATCGCTTCAGAAGCCGCAGCGTAAAAGAGGAACAAACATACTTACACACTTTCACACTTACACACAAACTTTCGCCTTTATAATATTAGTGTAAGTGTATTTAATATAAACATATTATATTAAAATTCCTATAGTGCTGAGCTAAATTTATAACACGTAACTTATTTAATGGACCTACTAATTTTCAATGCACACTTCATGATATTTATGCAGGTGCACCTGTTGGCTGCATCCGAAATTTACGGTACATTATAGTTTGCTTATATTTGCGCTGAAATTGTTTAGCTTTTCAGCGAAAGATTAATATGTGAAAAGGTGGTAGTGACGTACCTACAACAGTTGCTTTGTCTTTTAAAATCTTAAGTCAGCCACTGACGATCCAATAAGCTCACATGCCTGCAGCGCTAACATCAGCCCCTGAATTCTGTATAGTGACAGCGATGAGACATCGCTCGTTTCCATGGCAACGTCGTTGTCATTGACATTTTATTTTTGGCATCCCATAAAAATAAAGGTCAAATTGTATTATAACTTGTTATAGGCCAATATTACATCGACGAGTATAAAGAACAAGAATCGATCTCCTGATCAGTTTTATCGGACGTCAAGCCGTTAGCGCTGCAGCTGCTGCTGCATGATGGTGAATGACATCAAACCGTCATGCTATTCATCATCATAATCATAATATTTATCATTACCAGCCGATAGATGTTCACTGCTAGACGTGTGGCTTTTGTAAGTACTTTCAACATCACGGTCTTGAGACGCCTGTATCCAGTAACATCACCCGTTTGATTTCGTCGGTATTCCTATTGGAGGTTATCTTGCATTTTCCGATGCAAGGTTGTCATTCATATATCTTTGGGAACCCTACTCTCCATATGGATGGAGTAGGGGTCTAAGGTGCAGGGTGCAAAGTTTTATGACTTCGATTGAGCAGATTAAACGTTAATAGTAGGTAAATATACAAATGGATTATATTTTTTATATTAAACTAGCGGACGCCCGCGTGGAATTCAGTTTTTCATAAATCCCGCGGGAACCATGAATTTTTGCGGGATGAAAGTAGCCTATAGAGTGGAAATAGATCTAGAGAATATACTAGACTAATTCCACTCCGAATTTCAGCCAAATCGCTTCAGTAGCTGCTGCACAAAGGAGGAACACACACTTACACACAAACTTTCGCATTTATATATTCGTGTTATAGTGTATACACGTTGTTCTAGGGTAGGTACGGAAAAAAAAATAGGGTGGGTATGGTTCCGAGACTTGCTCGCTAACTATGGGCCTCATAAGAAGGTTCAGAGTCACACAGCGGGCGATGGAACGAGCTATGTTAGGAGTATCTCTGCGTGATAGAATCAGAAATGAGGAAATCCGCAGAAGAACCAAAGTCACCGACGTAGCTCAACGAGTTGCGAAGCTGAAGTGGCAATGGGCGGGGCACATAGTTCGAAGAGCCGATGGACGTTGGGGTCCCAAAGTGCTGGAATGGCGACCCCGCACTACTAAGCGCAGTGTTGGCCGACCCCCCACCAGGTGGGCTGACGACATGAAGCGAGTCGCAGGAATTCGCTGGATGCTGGTGGCTCAGTATCGTGATGTTTGGAAGTCCCTACAAAAGGCCTATGTCCTGCAGTGGACGTCCATCGGCTGATATGATGATGATGATGATGATGATGACTAAACGATGGAAAAAATTACATGCAAGTGAATCTGCGGGTAAAAGCTAGTTCAAGTTATAAGTTTTTTCAATGTTTTGTTAACGGTGCTACGTGTTTATTTATAGTGCGACCGGAAGAGGTCGCACGTCGGAAACTCACCGCTTCGCTTCGTAAAATTGACTTTATTAAATAGTTTGCTAACACACAGCGTAGGTACATGAACATTTATTGTGTAAATAGCCGTGTGTTGACTATGAATATTAGGCTTGGTTCGTGGGTTTATCTTCCTGTCAAACATTATCACCTTTGCCCGCCAACCCGTATTGGGCCAGCGTGGTGTGGTTTTCTTAGCTCCAAAACCAAAGTCTGACCCTGTAATAAACTATCAACAATTAAAAAAATAAAAATCCCGACTGCCTAACCTGGTCGCATCTAGTCATCCGCCTCGCGTAATTTGGAAAGCGATAAATAAAAAGAAAACCTACAATTTTCTAAATTGTAGGTTTTCTTTTTAATATGGCCATCATGTACCATTATGAAAAAAAAATTACTCCGAGTCTACAGCGTCTTACAGTCGTTGTGTTTTTTCAGCTTAACTAATCTAAGAACACTTGGGTTATTAAGACAAATCTAACGATATCTTAATTAGGTATGTAAAACCGTACAGCGGTTTGGATGATATGAGGTAGTAAAGAATATTACATACATACATACATACAAGATAACATAACCCTTCTTGCAGTCGGGTAAAAATGGACTGTTAATAATGAGTCATGTCGTCTTTGTACTCTAAATATCGAAAACATTATTAGAATATTCGTTTAGCGCAGTGTATAATTTCTAATAACTTACAAATTCTATAAACACAGTTGAAAGTTAGGAATAAGAGTAAGGAATTTTTAATTTCTCCAACTTATCTACAATGCATAGGTACTCAGGACTCTAGCGCGACGGTTTGAGACAGATTCGTTCCTTTTCAACAAGACCTACTAAGCGTACTAAGAGTATGTATGGACTTAGGTAAATTTTCGGATGTTAGCGACATAAGGTCAAATAACCATATTATCAACCACTTGATGACACTCGCTTGATGACATTACAATCGCATACGAAATTTTCACGCGCGGAAGCACGAAGCACGCGTTTAACTTTGGTTTGTAATGGGGATTATGACTAGGTTTGATTTTAAAATTTAATACATATATTGATTTTTATGATACATTCGGGTAAATAAGGTCAATATTAACTAATCTATACTAATATTATAAAGAGGAAAACTTTGTTTGTATGTTTGTTTGTTTGTAATGAATAGGCTCAAAAACTACTGAACCGATTTTAAAAATTCTTTCACCATTCGAAAGCTACATTATCCACGAGTAACATAGGCTTAATTTTATTTTGGAAAAATAGTGTTCCGTAAGATTTTTGTGTTTTTCGAACATAAGGTGTAAAAAATCAACCAGAAAGGTACGTGTAGGGTTGGGATAGGGTAGGGATAGGGTAGGGGTAGGGTAGGAGTAGGATAGTGGTAGGTAGGGGTAGGTTAGGGGTAGGATAGGGGTAGTTGAAAGTTCACATCGAGTTTCACGCGGACGAAGTCCGTTAGTTAATACATAAAAAGCAAAGATTGTCTGGATATTTGCAAAATTAATAAGATTATAAAATTACAAAATCTATTGAAAATCTTTTATCGTAATTAGACGAAAATTCATACAGTTTACAAACATGTCACATTTTATGTAAGGAAGCTATCCTTACATTAAATGTGACATTTTTCTATTATAATATGGGAACTATAAACATAAACGCACAAATAACAAAGATATTAGTAATTTTGTTTGTATGCCCATACAAATCTAACGATCATTATGACCTACGACGTCATTAAATCGTACCATTTTGTATGGCGCGTTTTTCAGGGATCCGCGGCAGCGCTGCAAATGTGACTTAGCTCCGAAAGTAATGACCGATGAGTCTGTGATACTGTGATACTCTCACTATCACAAAAAATAAAGAAAATGATAGTATAGTAAACATAGTATATTATTTGGCTGCTACTGCTGGCACAGTAGGTAAGCCATGCACGTTATGCTCTCGCTCGGGCGGTTTATTGGAAAAGGGTTCCTCGTTAGTTTTTGCTTTCGCAATAAACCGAGTTCGTCACATCGGGGCGGTCAGTGTGGGGTTATAAATAGAATTTCATATTGGAACCTACCAATAAAATCTAGGTAACTAGGTAGTACGGTAGTGTAATACCGCATTAAAGGTAAGGTAACTATTAAAATAATTTATCTAAGAGTATATATTTTACAATATTCAGATCATTATTTGTTCAAAAGTAAGTTAAAAGCTGTCGTTGTAAGTAGTAAGTAAATAATATCATATTTTTTTACAATATTGAAGTTTTGAATGCTTCTACTCCTTGCCTATTCACTATTTAGGCCTCTCTATTATCAACCTATTAAAATAAACAACAACATGTTATCTATATATATACTATATAATATCCATCAGTAAGCACCGGATGACGATGATGATGATGATTTATATTTCGTATCGTAGTATGTAGATGACATTTTGTCAATTGATTTGTTGTTTAACCGACTTTTTATTTTAATAGGTTGATAATAAAGACAAAAATAAGAAATAGTCCAGCTGAATAGTTGCATATCTGCATTAGTGACAGTACCGCATCGAGGAAGGTGCGGTATAGATAACGCGTTTGTAAATCGACATTAGGTTGGGCAAAAACTCTTGGGGAAAAAAATATCTTAATGTTTTCGGCTGATGATACTTGAACTAACACAATAACAACAACAACATTATCAACCCATATTCGGCTCACTGCTGAGCTCGAGTCTCCTCGCAGAATGAGAGGGGTTAGGTTAGGTTAGGTTAGTCCACCACGCTGGCCCAATGCGGATTGGCAGACATCACACACGCTGAGACTTATGAAAATACCCCCCGGAATCGGAGGCAGAGGTCATATCCACACTGGGCTATCACGGCTCACTTGAACTATGACTTGCGCAATAGTATTGCGTTATGCGTCGACTTTCATAATAGGTGCGTTTTGCTATTGCACAGTATGTAAAATACACGTTTGCAACAAATATTATCGTATGACCGCTGCCCCGGACGCTCTCAATAATCTCAGCACGTTATGCACTCGCTTGGATAGTTTATTGGAAAATTGGATACCGCGCTACGGATAAGGCTTTTCATGAAAATGCAACGTTATTTTACATTTTTAGAATTCTTTTAGTAACTTACTTAATAGGAACGCTATTCTTACTGGATGAGTTTGTTTTCTACATGTCTGTCTATCGAGTACTTATATTTGTTTGTACCAAGTCGAACTAGAAATACTTACATGGTTTTACTTACTAAGTTTAGGTCCTCAATTTATTATGTTACCTGGATGTGTGCCTACGGGACGTATTATAGGCGGCCTCATCGTCTGCCATACGGAGGGTCGAATCTCGCAAGAGCAGTACTTAGAGAGTCGTTCTACCCCTATAGCTTTAGGCCCTCGCGCTTGACTGCCAGGGCTTGGTATGCTTGCCAAGACTCCTAGTGTGGCTACAACGGTCTTATTAAACAGCTAACAAGAAATACATTGGCTGGTGGTGGCCTTTGGCCGTGACTAGTTATCACCCTAAAGTCAAAGACGTACCGCCAAGAGATTTAAGTGTGCCGGTGCGATGTCGTGTAGAAAGTCAAAAAGGGTGTGGATTTTCATCCTCCTCCTGACTAGTTAGCCCGCTTCCATCTTAGATTGCATCATCACTTACCATCAGGTGAGATTGTAGTCAAGGGCTAACTTGTAAAGAATAAAAAAAAACATATCTAATGTTGAAATAAAATAAATAAATAGGCGCGGTATACTGACATTTTATCTAATGAAAGTTACGCTGAAATAATCAGCTTGAAGCGTCCAATTACTCGATGTCTATGTTCACCTTTAACCAAGTGGATTTAATACGTATTAAATCGAAATATAGTACATTTTTTAATGTTCAGCGATCCATCCATAACCGCTACACAGGTCATGGGACTCCGTAACTCCATCAGGTCGCATTGCAGGCTGTCAAATGATGAGGTGAGGTGGTCGGGGAGGTCGTATGGTTTTAATGAGCTATGACCTTTACTCCAGAATCCTGTATACTGCAGGTACAATATACTGTCAACAACAGGCGCAATCCTCTTTCCGGGCCTCGTTTAGTTTTAATTAAGCCCCCTTTGAACGTTCATTCCTGATTGCGGGTGAGGACGGGGTAGCTGTGATATTTTCGTGGACGAAATGAAATGGCGACAGACGTCCGGCTATGAGGCCGTCAGCGACGCGTAATTAAAGAAAATAAGTTTATTAGCGAGGGTAAGCCTATATTTGTGATTCAAATATTAAAAATAAACAGACATCACAAAAAAATCGTTTCTTTATAAATAAAAAATAAAGCCGATTTGTTTCAAGTCTGTCCTATTTGGAAATCGATTAAAAATTATTCAACAGTAAATGCAGAACTATGATAAAAATTCATTACTGAATAATGAAAATATTACTTAAAATAAAACTTTCTAATTTTTTCTCATCATTATCAACCCATATTCGACTCACTGCTGAGTTCGAGTCTCCTCTCAGAATGAGACGGGTTAGCCCAATAGCCCAATGCGGATTGGCAGACTTCACACACGCAGAGAATTAAGAAAATTCTCTGGTATGCAGGTTTCCTCACGATGATCGTCCTTCACCGTTTGAGACAAGTGATATTTAAATACTTATAAAATCTTTACAACAAAAAAATGGAACCGACTTCAAAATCAGAAAAATAAACTAAAAAGCGGAAAATAACATCGTATGTCCTACCTTCTGATCACTTTGAACCCACACCATCGAGGCAGAGGTCCTCGTGGTCCTCGAAATAATCATAAAAACAATGAATGAATGAATGATATGAATGATATTTTATTCATGAAAATGTAGGTTTAACATGATGGTACATTTATAGAATTGAGCCTTTATACATTTTACCATAACTGGTGTATGAATTATCTTAAATAATTAAATATATTTGAACGAAAAAATAAAACTAAATTAATACAATGTCACAATTACAAAATAATAAGTTACAAAATGTCCATGTCCATAAAATAATCTTGAATGTCATAATAGCTTTTTTTAATAATAAATTATAAATTTTACATTTAAATACTGACCAGGGCTTCTCTTTTAGACTGTTAGGAAGTTTATTATATATTTTTATTGCCATACAAAAAGAACTCTTGGCATATATTGTCAATCTTGTGGGGGGTCTAACCAATTTATTTTTGCGGCATATTCTCACAAAGCGTCGTAGTTACTAGCAATGCCGTACTATAGGGCGCTACGGTCTACAAATATCGTGTTTGCAAAAAACTTTTCCCCCAGTTTTGTCCACACTACTCAAATTAGAAGAGGGCAGCACAGATGAGATTTTCAATCTGTTTGCATCAGAACTTCTTAATGAAAGGCGCACATGTTCGAAATATTGAAACTTATAAGGGAGTGTACACAAAGAGGAAAGAGTTCGATGGGTAATTACCTAACTTACCGTTCACATTAGAACGATAATAATACACAACATGTAACCGGTGACCATCTGTTATTTTGCGATACATACTATAGGTGTTATACGAGTACTATAGGCATATGATGTTCTGACATAGACTATTCTTTACATAAACCACTTTTCAGAGCTACCCAAAGCCAGGTCGAATCGCAAGCTCATCAATAATAGGCCTGTTGACACTTTTTTTAAACGATCTTAAATAGGTTAGATGACACTTTTTTTAATGGTCGTATATAGTTCATTACCCTTCTACTAGACTGAAATTTTATTTTTTCATATTTTTTCGAGACGTGATTACATGAAAATTTTAGTTTTTAAATATTTTTTGACAATACGAGCCAAAACGCCTGTCGGCGATGGTCTATATTTCAACTGTTTCATGACGTCACGTTATCAAATCCTTTACAAACGAAGCTTTTGACAAAAACGTTAGTCAACAATTAGTGTGATCAAGTAACATTCTGACGTCACAAAATGGACGACTGTTATTGACGTTTGGAAAATTTAAAAAAATACACGATTTTTTAAATGAAGTTTTATAAGGAATTCTTACTTTTATTATCGATATATTTCGGAACCTTAATTTACGTACTACACGAAATTAATATAGTTTATATTAAATTTTATATGAGTCTTTTTACTACTACCTTTTAGTCATTTGAATTTCCCGCGGGCAAAATCGAGGGCAATAACTAGAGTACATATATTCGCATGCATGTAGGGATTATTTAATTTCGTAATGCGTTCTGTAAAATTATTACGTACGAAAGTGGTTCAAATGTAGCTACATTTGCTGCTGAGAATTCACTTGCATTTGGCTTTATATTCCGCCATGCTATGTTCAAGTTATTCTAGCATGTTAATAAGTAGAAATGAGACTGTATATTATGAGATTCCACCGGACATTTGCATTTCGTTAATGCTCCGAAATGGACATTCGCTTTAGGATTTCAGATTTACATCGCTGGGATAGTTTACACGTAAGTACCTACGGGTAGATATAGTTGAGAGAATGATGAGAAGGATTCAGCTCTAGTTGAGAGAATTCGCAATCTGCATGTTTAATCGAAATTTTTATAAAAATAATACTTGTAATAATATGCTCCCGACCGAATTTTTCGACCTCGGAGGCCAATCTCTAACCGTATAAGGAGTTCTTATAGTGCACAAGTGTGTGCGCATGCACAGGTGCACTCTCAATTCTCTCCATCTCATAGTCCGATGGGACGGCAGACCGACACAACCGGTGAAAGATCAGGCGCAGGACCGACGGCTTTACGTGCTATCATCACCATGGGTGGTACCATCACCGCCAACTTCCCCACTCCAGGCTGCTATTAAAAAAAAATCCCAATAGCGTATTTTTTTTTTTTGTTGGCCTGACCCGGGATTCGAACCCTGACGAACGACGAACCCGCGGGGCCAATGATGCAGTAAATATTTTCTTGTAAGTTTTGAATAGAAATAGGCTTTACTCGTACTTCGCGGAAATCCGACCACCTAACCCGACAAAAAATAATGTACGGGGTGTTTTAATTATAGACTGAACAAGTGAACATAGTATAATGTACTCGTATATACTTATAGTCAACCAGTGGCGTGCACTTCGTAGATGCAAAAAACTCAAACGTTTAAATTATTATAATCAACTTTTTTAAAATGACATTGAAAAATATTATTTTAGACATTCATAGAATATATTCTCACTTCATACGTGTTAGTGAAACCTTCAAGATATGAGCAATAATTAAATTTTTCAGTAGGTATACAAAAGTTCTAACAAACTAATCAAATAAATTAGAAGACATTAGAGAAAATAATTCAATTCAGATGTAAGTGTGACGTCATCCGTGTTATAGAACCTTTACCATAAGCGACTGTCGACGTTTTCTAATGCTTGGACACTTGAGACACTGGCTTTCGTCCAAGGTTTTTTTTTTTATCTTAATGCTCTCGCCAGTTCTATTCCTTCGTAGCGATCGCGACACGCCTTTCCACTTCACAATAGTTTCATTTGTAGAATAGTTGGTGATGTCACGGAAAAAGAGCGCTGACATTTCATTGTTTCATTGATTGACTACGATTATATAGTACGATATTAGCTAAATATTTTTACAAGTTTTACTTTCTCTTGTCATTCATTGAGACGAATATCTTAGCATTCCATGGATTCACCGTACGGGTGCCGGGTCAATCGCGTGGTAGAGAGAAAAACTCCGAGCAGAGTCCTGAACTTGTGACTACAGGATGTAGGGTTAAGGAATTCCTTGACGATCGATCAACACTCCCCGTTCTCTACTCGTGTTGTTTTCCCTGCCTAGCCAAATTAAAAAGGTTTTTTTTTTTTAAATGTGCATGATTTTAATGCAATAATTCCTAAGCTTAACTAAAACTGTTGTGGTCACCATAAAAAATCGGTCTATTAGATTATGTTTGATGTTTTTTGTTTTATATTTTGTACGTAGGTATACCCAAATCTGTGCTTAGGTACGTATTTCTCTTCCACAGTGCTTGTCTGGAAGACCGCGAATTATACATTAGTTTCTACGTCTTATTATAAGTTATTGTTTATTTTTGTTTTTAGTGTACAATAAAGTATATTTTTTCTTCTTCGTTGATGCTCGGACAAATAAAGAGACAAATGTATGACACAAAAAAATAAATCCTCAGGGTGAGCATTGCGTTTATGCATCTATGAAGTGCACGCTAATCTAAAGAGTAATCTCTGAACCGACTTCTATGTCGGCGAAACGATGACAATTTGCGTTTTGTGTGTCCTATTCATCGCCGTATTCTCAAGAAAACGCGGTTAAAACCGCGGGGCGCCTGCTAGTTTGTTGTGAAATCACTCAATGTCAGCGCATCTTCCACCCGACACATACACAACACACAACGTTAGCGCGTTTGGTGCGACTGTCTAGCGACGTGTTGCTGGCTAAATAATGAAGCTTATTCCAGAAATTACCAACGGTTTTGCTCAATTTATTGTGAAATTCGCGCCGGAAACCGGAACACGGCGCGTCGTCGTCGAGTGGCGAAGGAATTTAATTCGGGTGCTACTCGCAGTGACGGGCAGGTTGTGACGTCACGCGATATGAACCCGCCAGATTTTTCTGCGTTTACACAGATTTTATTACCTTCCTATTGCTGTACGAATTCACGAGTTACGACATTGAAAAAGAGTAGACATTATTTTTATTGTGTGCAAGAATTATTGTGTATAATTTACGCATGCCGGTTGGTGCGTCGGTGTCAAATTTTATTAGAAGCAGCTGTAAATATATAAACACTTTGAATGATAACTTTGTTCTAACTTGGAATTTAGATCAAGAGTTTGTGTGTTCGGTTGTTCAAGTAATCATGATCTGAAGATTAAATGGCACCTAAGGGATACGCTAGATATTTATTTTTTTAATGTAAATAAAAATCATTAATGCTAATTAAATAGGTCGTGCTGATGAACTAATCATTTAAATATCTAATCGGACTGCACGATTACTTTCAAGATTTTTTTTATTCCACTTCTTGTAGCAGTAATTGCATTTTTTGTAATAATATAGAGAAAGATTCAAGTATATAATAAAACTAGCCAAGGTTTTGTGTAAATTGGTTAAAATGTGGCGACATTTGTTGGAAATGTTGGATAAAACAAAAATGCCTTTCTAGAAGCGTTCCACGCGGGCGACGACGTGGACTTTCCTTATAGTATTAAATAAACCAAGAATTGTTTATCATATGTATTTATCCTTCAAAGAAGTATTTTTATTTTTTTTTTTATTTTTTACAAGTTAGCCCTTGACTACAATCTCACCTGATGGTAAGTGATGATGCAGTCTAACATGGAAGCGGGCTAACTTGTTAGGAGGAGGATGAAAATCCACACCCCTTTCGGTTTCTACACGGCATCGTACCGGAACGCTAAATCGCTTGACGGTACGTCTTTGCCGGTAGAGTGGTAACTAGCCACGGCCAAAGCCTCCCACGAGCCAGACCTGGACCAATTAAGAAAATGTCAATCGGCCCAGCCGGGGATCGAACCCAGGACCTCCGTTTTGTAAATCCACCGCGCATACCACTCCGCCACGGAGGCCGTCAAAGTATAAACGAAGCTATGAAACAAGTCGAAATAGCGTACGTTCATGAGCCCGTAATTCATACGAGTGTGATAGAGAGTGTGATAGAGAGAAATTGGGCAACATACGTATCTCGGCGTAGAGTGGATCGTGTTATAGGAGGAATGGAATCACGTTCCATTTCACGACGGATATAGGACCCCGTTACGGGACCGTTCGGTTGCGTCGTGATGGTCCGTCGGCGAATGCGATTTCCGCCGAGCGCGCCTCCGTAAGTTTATGTCGCGTTTACTCGTCGTAAAAGCTGTTTGTTGTGTTAAGAACTGGGACCCTATGTGATCTCTTGTTCGGCTTCGGCTCGGCTTATTGTTGAACACGAGTCTCCTTTCAGAATGAGAGGGGTTAGGGTTCACCACGCCGGTCCAATGCGGATTGGCAGGACAACACACACGTAGAGGATTAAGAAGTTAGATGTGCATCTTACCGTACGCCGTCCGAATCGAAGGCAGAGGTACAATTCATATCCACTGGTCTATTACGGCTCATTATACAGGATGCTGGGGAGTATTTTAACTATAAAATAATATTTTTTATGTTTCCATACAAAGTAATTCAAATAATTCCGACTATTCATGTAACATACGCCTTTATCCGTACTTGTATTTTAATGTTTGGCTACGTCATAATTATAATTTATAAGGATGCATATAAATGACACATTTTAAGATCTAATTACAAAAGGAATATTATTTACTCCGAAAATA
This sequence comes from Bicyclus anynana, assembly GCF_947172395.1. NCBI lineage: Eukaryota > Metazoa > Arthropoda > Insecta > Lepidoptera > Nymphalidae > Bicyclus > Bicyclus anynana. The sequence goes on along the minus strand of NC_069089.1, from coordinate 5,850,748 downwards.
TTAATTTTAGAACACGTGTTCGTTGAACATTTTTAATTAATTTCGGTAAAGAATATAACCCCAGAGTTATGGGAAATACTCCCCAGCAGCCTATACAGTGAGTATTAATTGATGTAAGTAGGTATACTTATGTTGGTGATGTCAACTATGACAAAACAAACAGGCATCATCACAAAAACATCACAATAAAACCCGGTCACTCAGGCCTCTCGTCAGGCTTGTCTCGTATTTCTTAAAGTCTTACTTCTATCTTAACTCATAGTTACAACTAATATCTTATTTTATCACGTTTTCTGAGGTTTTCCTTCTTTGTAGATAATTTTATAAAGCAAAACTTCAATATAAAACTTTTCTTAAATAACTCAAAAAAATAGAAATGCTTCTTCGTATTCTTAGAAATCATTGACTTACAAGTTGGCTACTAAATGTTTCATAAAGAAATATAACCATATCATTTAATAAACTCGGAATAAAAAAATGTTGTTCATATTTAAGCGTAGAAGGCCCGATTTTATTCAAATGTTCTTTGAATTTTATTCTTGGTATTTTCATGTATTTTTTCACGACTTAAACACAGTAGCTTTCGCCCATCGTACTAAGTTACTTTGATCGTTGAGAGTCATTTGAAAGGCATCAAGATTTAAATAAGCTTAACTCGACAACGAGTTACGAAAAAATAATAATCCAACATCCGTAGTGTTATTATATTTCAACAGGTTGGGACGACAAAGCCTAACAAGTAAATACGCAATACGCAGTAGGTACGCTGAACAAACGTTTGACGCGCTAATGCGTAAAGGCGCCCAAACCTGAGGGCCTTGTTAGTTTACATAGGGATTACGCAACCTTTTTCCATCTGTAGCTTTCTTCTGCACTTGAATTTAAAGTTCATGTAATATTTTTCTTTATTCTTGACTGCGATCTCATCTAATGTTTAAGTAACGATGCAGTCTAAGATGAAAGCGGCTTACTCGGAAGAAGTAAGTACAAGTTTATATTACCCATACCTCTAATGATTTCTACACAGCATCGCACCGAAACGCTAAATCGCTTGACGATACGATAAATCGATTGTCCGTAGGGTGGTAACTAGCCACAGCCGAAGTTCACCAGACCTCTACCACCTAATTGATAAAAATTGTATTTTATCAAAACTTTTTTTTTTTTGGAATTTGGAATGGAGAGATTATTCCCTGGAAAACACTTTTCATCCCGGAAAAATCAATGTGGAAAAAGATTTGTGAATAACTGTAAATCACGCTGACAAAAGTCTGGTCCTCGAGCGTTTTGTATTTTTTTAAATTAAATTAAACCTCTGCGGTTTCACCCGAGTAGTTGTGGAAAAATATAGACTATGACACTCAAAAATAACGTGGTTTTCTATTGGTTAAATAATTTTAGATTTAGTAGATCCAGAGATTACCTCAGTGTACCTCTTTATTATAGATTCTAAGTGTATGTTTGTAATATAAGGAGCTAAATTAATCATCGGTTCAAAAAAAAAGAAGACCACCGCTTTGTATATCAAAATTATTTTCTACGAACAAGATTAAATCCCACCAATTGTATTCATGAAAATTCCACGAATAATTGAGTGGTCCGGCGTTCCCAACAATGAACTGATTTACTGTTTTGTAATTCAGACTGCATCCAAAGCCTGACCCGCTTCCGACGTGCGGGATTTTGTCCGACGAACGTTGGTACGGAATTGGGGGACCAACAATTACGGGTACGGTACGCAGTTATAGGTGCAGCTATACTTGCTTGTTTATTTTGGCGGGCCAACTCGAAAGAGGTACCTACAAGGGTTTTTTTTAGAATATTTGCCATAAGTATGTTTGCCCGTTCTCTCCAATAAGTCGGAAAATCTGTGTTAGGGGTGCGTACGACAATAGTTTAGACTCTCAGCGTGAGTCCGACCGCTTTACCTACCGTAGAGCTACAAAGCTTTTTAAGTTAGTGTAGGTACAACCGTGCGATAGGTACTTAGAATCATAACGGAACACTAAATAACTTGGCGGTATTTTTATCGCTTAGGTAGAAACTAGCACATCGACCAGACTAGATCGGAACCTTTTCCCGAAAATGGATTTTCTATTAAATAAAAACTCTTCTTCTATTTCAGTTCTGGAATACTAAACTGTATACGATCTACATTGCAACACAACAAACACACAGAACAACACACAAACTCTCAGAACAAACACATTCTTTCTAATACTATCAAACATAATCACTCAATAAATGGTAGGTAACTTATAATACAATAGACATTAAACAAAAAAAATATCATTAAATTGATAATTATTATAAAACTTTATAGTAATTACGAGTACGTGTTATAATAAGAAAAAGGTTACACTAATAGCAATCATTGAAGATATCACAGACTAACACAATTTAGTAGGTATGAAGGAAAATTGCAACATACTCATACTACAAAAATATACATACACAAGCAATATAGAAACTACACACAGAAAATATTTTGAATTATAACACTAAATGATCTGTTAAACGTATCGTATTAAGTTACTCTGCTTCAAGTGACCAAGACAATATTAATAGGTATTCATGAAATATTCCGTGAATTCAGCAGTTCCACTGAACTGATTTAGTGTATTGTAATTCAGCCTGCATCCGGAGGCCGACCCGCCACCGACGTGCGGGATCTTATCCACTCGGAAACCGGCGTAAAGCGGTGAGACAACCAACAATTATACTTTTTACTTAAATGCCTTTTGTTTCCCTTATCTTAACAAGAATTTTGGGATAATAGAAACGTTTTTTTGAATGAAAGGCAACTCTGTCTTAATGAAATTAATACATTTACAAAAATGTCCTTCCATTTAGCTTAAATATGATTTTAGATGTAGATTTTTTAAGCATAATAGGGTGTTCTCAACATTCAACCGCAGTAGGTATTCTTGCTTAAGATATATGTGTATGAATTATTTATCATATTATTAATTACATCAGATGCCCCGCGGTTTCACACGCGTTCTTACACACACATTGTTCCCACGAGAATGCAGGGATAAAAAATCTGTTACTCGGTTAAGTTGTAGCTTTCTATTTATGAAAAAATTATGAAAAAAAAAATAAAAGCGATCGAGTAGTTTTTGTGATAAATCTTCACAAACAACAAAGAAATCAAATATCAAATTTTACTTCTTTATAATATTAGTTTAGAAAATGCTACAATAGACTGATCTTATGTTTATCATAACTGAATGTATTTTTTGCACTGTCTACTATTATTTTTTCTTTAAAGGTTTAAAGGTTTACTTCACTTGTTGTTTCGTATTATCTATCATCATAGGATAAATAACTGGCGCTGTAGACGTACATTCAGATTTAAATGCGCAGTTTTGACTGTACAGTTTTATCGTTATTTTCAATGAAAATCATTAGATAAAACTGACGGACACTACACTCGGATGATTTAACCGCACAGATCGACTGTTCAGTTAAAACTGAACGTCTGTAGCGTGAGTTATACGCGTTGAACTATATATTTCATCAAAAGCTGAAAACGTTTGATGTTTACATAATAAATTCCTTAACAAGTTACGCCGAAGTCCCGTGGACTCGAAAGGATTTGTCATTGTGTTGGGACAGCGGCTAGTTTGTACACGTCATCTATTTACTCGGAGGATGATGTAGTCGCAAGGCAAAGCTGGATCAACCGGCCGTTTGTCTCACAAAACTGCCTGGCTTTGGGGGGATATTAAATCATTTCTCATATTTAGCGATCGGGTCCCGTTTCGCTTTGTAGGCGATACCGGAATAACAAATATGAACAACACGAAAAGCGTGTTAAAAATAATACAATTGCAGATAATGATGTAATTTAATAAATCTTATCCAAAATAGTGTAAACCGAGTTTTTGGCACAAAATGAAAAAAATACATCGGGTACTAAATGTGATTATTTCATCGTCATCATTATCAGCTGATGGACGTCCACTGCTGGACAAAGGCCTCTTGCATGGACCTCCTAGCATAACGATCTCGAGCTGCCAGCATCCAGCGGTTTTCTGCAATCCGCTTGATGTCCTCGGTCCACCTAGTGGGGGGTCGACCAACACTACGCAGTATCTTGGGACCCCATTGTCCATCGGCTCTTGGAACATAGTTCCATGGCTTGCCCATTGGCACTTCAGCTTCGCGACTCGCCGAGTTATGTCGGTGACTTTGGTTCGTCTGCGGATCTCCTCATTTTTGATTCGATCACGCAGAGAAACTCCAAGCATAGATCGCTCCATCGCCCGCTGAGTGATTTTGAGTCTTCTCATAAGGCCCGTAGCCGGTAGCTAAGTGATTATTTAGCCTTTCACAATTTTTGTTTGGTGATATGGCCATACATTTTTGTTGTTGTTTCTATTTTCATTATGTCCACATTTCCTGATATGATTTTATCCCAATTCTGATCTAGAAGAATTTTAATATTTTAAAAATGCTTGGCTTCTTTATATAGTGTTATTAACACGTAAATTAATGATATCAAAATTGCATAATAAAAAATCCAAGTCTGAAGGTAAAGTACGAGTTGGATATTTTATTCAGACGAAGTTCCAGGTTTCTCCAGACGAAGATAAAACTTATAATAAGGACGGCGTATCCGGAGGAAAATGCCTCTCGCGTCTAGGGCTCTTATCGAAAGCAGGTGAAAATTTTACTCTACGTGAAAAACTCATTTTGAATTGTTAGCAATTCAAAATATCTTGTCTTGCCTACTTAGATTATATTCAAGATTGTTGCAAATGTCAAAATAAACATGTATAACCTGTGCTACAGACGTTTAACTGTAAAGTTTGAACGGGACAATCGAACGGTTTAGATATTTATATTATATATTTCTATAGATATTTTGACGGCCTCCGTGGCGTAGTGGTATGCGCGGTGGATTTACAATACGGAGGTCCTGGGTTCGATCCCCGGCTGGGCCGATTGAGGTTTTCTTAATTGGTCCAGGTCTGGCTGGTGGAAGGCTTAGGCCGTGGCTAGTTACCACCCTACCGGCAAAGACGTACCGCCAAGCGATTTAGCGTTCCGGTACGATGTCGTGTAGAATCCGAAAGAAGGTATTTTCATCCTCCTAACAAGTTAGCCCATCCATCTTAGATTGCATCATCACTTACCATCAGGTGAGATTGTAGTCAAGGGCTAACTTGTAAACAATAAAAAAAAAAAAAGTTGTACGTGTGTAGTCGTCAGTCAGTTTTAACTGTAACATATACAGTTAAAACTGACTGACGACTAGATACACTTTTTTCTTATTATTTTGATTGAAATTTCCGTTAGATAAAACTGTACAATTCAAACTGAACATCTGTAGTCCGGCTAACGATGTTATTTGTTCCCATTGAAAGCCCCTACAGAAGGTCATTATTCAGGGTTAACCCTCAACACTTTCCCGGTTAAGGGGCTTCAACACCGAAAGGCCCCCTTTTTTATATATAACAGTTAATTAAGTAGGTCATTCGAATAACTAACTTGCTCAGTTATTATTACCAACAATAATATAATGATAATCAGCAACTATGCCATGGCGTAGAGTTCGTGACTCGGCATCTATTAAAGGCGCCGATGTGTAATCTAACACCGGTATTACTACTATAGTTAATTATGCGAACACTATGATAATATGAATCGAGCTTCTGATTTCCGCGTATCTTTACTATATTTATTGGGAATATATATAAAAAACTACCCTAGTTGACTCATATCAAATTTTGATAAAAACTATTAATTTCGTAGTTCGATATTAATTAATTAAAGTTAAGTATTTCTTATGAAACTTAATTTAAAAAACATATATTTTTTTCGAATTTTCCTAACTTTAAAAACGCTGTCGTCCATTTTGTGACTTGATGTACTAAACGTCAAACTAATTGGTAGCTAATATTTTTGTCAAACGCTCCATTTGTAAGAAATTTGTTATAGTGACGTCATGAAACAGTTGAAATATAGACCATCATTAGCCCAAATTAGTGAATAGGCCAGTTCTATAATCTGTAGGTACTATACAAAATATACAAACAGTACACATTGAAGATAATGCATTAGTATAGTTGTTTCGACCGTAACCGGCCACAATGCAGTATCTTTAGTGCAAAATTGATCGTGTCCACTTGAACCTATTAAACGAAGACCCGCAAAATGATCGGCGATAAATATAGACAACCTTTAGCAATTTGAGCCAGCAATATTCTTAACTGTGCAATATTAAATTTATTTATACTTGTTCCACTTTTAAATAAAAGTCCCCTTCTATATATAAAAATTAAATAATACAATATTTAATTTTTATATATAGAAGGGGACTCTCCTCTCCCCATGGGACACCTAAATGAGTCATAGTGCCGGACTAACTACCGGCTAAAACCCCTCCTATCATCAATGGCGTGCACTCCATAGATGCAAAAATGCACTGCCTACCCTGAGGAGACATTACGAATGTGCTTTGGAGTAGGAATTTTCCATTTTGTAACCAAATTGTACATACCTAACATAGTGCATACCTCAGCTAAACCCCCTGTGCACGCCTCTGCCTGTCATCCTCCTGTCATCGTGTATACGTACGCTTTCAGCCCATCATTATCATGTTTTCTCTCCCTTCTCCGTTCCTCTTATGACTCTTTCGAAGAAGTTAGCAATAGTTACATACTGTCTAACTACCGTCGGTTACTTACTTGTCACAAAAGACAAGGGCTAGACCGTACCGACCGTACCGAATAAAGTCATAAGGGCTCGACAAGAAATCTTAGGTTCAATCATCGCCCGTTAGGTTATTGTCGTATAAACTTCAAGCAGAGTCTACGATTAAGAAGAGGTAGGTATAATAGTTGTTAAAAATACCTTGTAAACTAAGCCTAATTGAAATAAATAAGTTTTAATATGAAAAACTACTTTGTACTGTGCGTGGCTTGGTATAAATAAAATATTGGAACACTTTCATCAATACTAATCAATTAATACTAGTAGATTTTATGTGAAAATATATCTAGGTTAATATTAGAAAGAGGAAGGATTTCATTGTTTGTTTGTTTGCATTGAATAGGGTCCGAAGCTACTGAACTGAGTTAGAAAAATTCTTTAACTGTTGGGAAGCTACACTATCATTGGATGCTATAGGCAATAATTATCCCCGTAGTCTTACGGGAACGGGAACTACGCGGGTGAAACCGCGGGGCGTCGGCAAGTTATCGATAAACAGTTCCCCAGAGTTCGCAAGGTAAATAGCGTCTGTAATCTGCAGTGGCTCAGCTGTTGTATATACCTACTCAAATTCGTCTAAAGTTCAACCTAAACTGTTCGACTGTTTGTTGAATTGCCAAGTAATTATGCCTTACCATTTCAACTGAGCCGTGATAGCCCAGTGGTCCAGTATTACCTCTGTCTTCTTGATTCAGATGACGTAGGTTCGAATCCAGTCTGGGGCGTGCAACTCTAACTTCTCAGATAAGTACATTTTAATAAATTACACGTCACGTGTTTCAATTGGTAAAAAAACATCGTAAAGAGACCTGCATATCTGAGAATTTTCTCAATTTTCTACGGGTTTGAAGTCCGTCAATCCGCATTGGGCAAGCGTGGTGGTATATTTGCCTAACCCCTCTCATTCTGAGAGGAGACTCGTGCTCAACAGTGAGTAAAATATGGGGTGTTAATGATGATGATGATGATTTCAACGTTCGGTAGTGGATTAAAACTTCTACATATTTGTTAAAAACAAATTTTCTAGAAGTAAAAATATTTCCAAGTTAAGTTACAAAATAGGGACTAGTAAGTCTCTATTTTATTTTTAAAGGGTACCATCAGGTGTCACATATCTTCGGCGAACTTTTATCGCAGCATAGACGGAGTGACGTTCCATTTCGTGACGGATGTAGGCCTCATCGCAGGTCTATTCGTGTACATCATGATTGTGTGTAGATGAAACCAATTTCCGGCTTACACGCTTCCGACGGCTTACACCATGTTCATTCAGCGTACACACCGTTTGGCTAAGTGCGAGTGTGTACATTCGTAGTGGTGCCATGTTATACGGTTTGTCCGCATTGCTTTATGGACGTAAATAATATCCCCATTGTGAGCTTCTGTCGTCGTGTCCACGGGAATGAATGACGCGGACGGAAATGCGATCCACGGAACGACAATTCTAGTTGTAGTTGTGGCAAAACTCATTTGCGAAGTCAGTATTTCGCAGTTTAGCTACAATGAACTATACTATAGGATTCAACGGCAACTATGAAACACAACGCAGCTGTTTTAAGACAAAACAAGCATAACATACTGATGTGGTTGCCGTTGAATTTACAGGCAACTCTATACCTCAGGGCGATGGACAGAACGACAGTTTAAGTAGTATAAGCTCATGTCATTGCTCGTCGTTTCCTCTACCACAAAATAGTGGTACAATCACTGTCGTTGCTACCTGTCACGTCAAACATGGTACATTACACGCAGTATGACTTTTTTCCGCTGTAACCCGACACATCATCTTCAACGGATAAAATTTATTTGCAAATATGCTAGTGGCATAAATTTGACTGGAAACTTAATACTACGTACACCTGAAAGCTGTTGCAAGTCTACACGGGTGTAATCTAGTTACGTTCCACCATAGATACGGAACGTATCACAGTTTCACTCACCTGCTTGCGTCGTAATGGTTTGTCGTCAAAAACAATTTCCGCCTTGCACGCTTCAGGTGGTGTGGCGCGTTATTGCCCAAACCGAAACCAATTTTGGCTTTGTAATTTCGCAGAATCTTGTATGAGTTCACAGTGCATTGTGTATAATGCTTGTTGTATTTTATTAGTTTACATTTTTACAAGCTTTTGTTTAACGTGCGATGTTAGTATGATCTTGGAAGACCACAGACGTTTGAACAGGATCTTGCATATTAATTGATTGTGAAACACGGCTAAAACTCACGTGATTAGGTCGGAGTATGCCCGACTAGTTTCGAACCCATACGGGGCCATTAGTCATGAGCTGGTTCTTGCATCGCGGCACGATCCAAATTGCGAAGCGGCTGCGCGACGCGCTGCTGCTCGCATTGCGCGCTGGGAGTGGAGTTGAGTGGTGGAGAGTGAAGGTTCCGTTACACTCTCCGACGGTTCATTAATGTCTTCGGTGAATGCGATAAACGATATTATAGTATGGAGCTTGTCCTATGATGGAGCCGGAAGGTAGCTAAATAACCTCGTGATAAAATGATGGTCATTTGTTTGGAGCTACACATATCCATGAGATCTGAAAACTAATACGTATACAAATACAACAGATGGTTATAGGAATATTTGAACTAAATCCAAATCAAAGTTACCCAAACACGAGTGTGGTTACTAGATTTGAAATCACACTGATGCATCATAATATTAAAGAAGACACAAAAAATGTACGACTTGCACTAAGGACAAACAATTTTCACTAGCTTTTATTCAATTTGATCGTTTGTGGAAATGAAAACAAGGGAAAAGCTTGTTGTTTTTATCAAAAAGTTATTTTTAACCTTAGAGGTCGTTCAAGTATTACACAAACAGAATTATTACAATTATTTACCCCCACCACCCTTGTCAACAAAAATTAGTAAAGCTCTTATTAACCCGCCCTGCTAAATAACCATCTAGACCTTCCCCCACACAACATGTCCTTTAAAATAAGCAAAGCAAAGACCCCCACCCTCCTATTGTGCTTAACGGCTCCTTACTTTCTTCGAGTACATGTAAGTAGGTTCAGTTTTAGTTGTCAAGTATTTTGGCGTGGATATCGTCTGACAGGCTAAAATAGCCAATTCGCCTGTACCATACTGGCTACCGCGTAAATTCGCAGTAGGTAACGCCGCACAAACACAGGTCTGACACTAATACCTACAAAATCCGATACGGGATTTATTTCCATGCGGATTATTCAACTATTATTCTATAGTATATGTAGTTCAAAAGCTCCTTTTTATTTTTGTGTACCTAACACAAAAATAAGCGGTGATTTTGATGCGCTTTTGTTTTGCCCTAGTTACAAAAACAGTAGAAACTGTACGGCGAAAATACAAGGTGGCAAAATGAAAATTCGAAAAGAGCGAAGCGAAGAGAAATCTATAAATTTACCTTTCTTCATAACTCCCTAAGAGCTCTTTCGGTAACACCCTCATTTTAACCCTGACACAATGTTATAAGTTTGACGTGTCGGTCTGCCTGTCTGTCTGTCAGTCTGTCTGTCAGTCTGTGGCACCATAGCTCCCGAGCGGATGAAGCGATTTCAATTGAGTTTGTTTTGTATGAAAGGTGATTTATGTGCGAGGGTTCTTAGATGAAATGTGTTGCTATGTTTGATGAAAATTGGTTAAGAAGTTTAAAAGTTCTGGGTGGTGAAAGTGGGGAAGAATAACCGAATGTCGCCAAATATAATCGAGTAGGGTCACAACCTTACCTTACCTTACCTTATCAGCCGATAGACGTCCACTGCTGGACATAGGCCTCTTGCATGGACCTCCAAGCACAACGGTCTCGAGCCGCCAGCATCCAGTGGCTCCCTGCAACCCGCTTAATATCCTCGGTCCACCTAGTGGGGGGTCGCCCAACACTGCGCTTTCCGGTGCGGTGTCGCCATTCCAGCACCTTGGGTCTAGGGTCTAGGGTCACAAATGAAAGTACAATTAAAGAGAATATTAATGACTTGATCGAGAGTGTAATTAATAATTTCATGACCTTCGGGGGTTTTTAAAAACTTATTAGTATTATTATTTTATGTTATTGAACCAAATGATTAGGCTAATTGTTATTTGTCTTACTAGTATTTATTTAATATCTTATTTAATAAAGTATAATATACCTACTCTACACTAATATTATTCATAGGTTGAGCTGAATTGACTGTTTGTTTGCACGTAATAGGCTCTGAAATTTCGAAAGTGCATGTAAATTAAGCCTTATTGAAATAAATTAACTTTGATTTTGACTATTAATTTGCCAATAAACTTCGTTAGACTTGGTTAGACGAGATTTTCATATTATGGTATTTGTTACGAGTGTTTTTAATTTTAGCTTCATTAAAATCTAAATATCCTGCTATAATTCAAAGCAAACCTTTGGATCCAATTCGTACAGCCCAATTCAGAGATTAAAAAAGTTAAAAAGTTCTCTATTTCAGCACTGTCCAGTATTCCGGGATTAATTAAAACGTCTCCAAAATCGCTCGATTTTTAACGAGTTACGTCAAATATCAAACTCGTACCGGATGTATGTTGCGAAATCCAATTCCATAATTTGGTTTTTATATATGAGTGTGAGTCCAATAGGTGGACCGAGGACATCAAGCGGGTTGCAGGGAGCCGCTGGATGCTCGCGGCTCATGACCGTTTTGTTTGCAAGTCCATGCAAGAGGCCTTTGCCCAGCAGTGGACATCCATCGGCTGTAAATAATGATGATGATAATATGAGTGTAGGAAATAGTAGTCTGAGACGAATATGCTCTACCTTCTTTTGGCTCGTGCCTACGCTAGGTGGCGCGACTTGTTTCCGTGAATAGCAAAATAAATTAAATATTCATACTTCATAATAAACTTCAATAAAGTAACATCTGTTTCTGTACAACCAAATTGTTTTTTTAGTTATTAGAGATTTACGAGTAAATGTCCAGAAAATAAAAATGTATTTGTTAGACAACAACAAGATGACGAGGTCTGTAGGTGAGAGCGGTAGGGTCTGCGCAAACAACACAATTCGCTCGCGAACGTGACAGTGGGATGGCCAGCTCAATTTCAACCCCGTAATTAAGGAGTCACCTGCGTGAACAACTCACTCCACATAATTGAAGCTTTCGACTTGGGTCGAGTTATGTCAATCCACAAAGACAAGCGGGGTTTGCGAGTCAAATTTTATGCAAATAATATAGGGACCCTCTATTACTGGCAACTTGGTAAGCTACGATTTAATTGGATCCGCAAATGAAGTGAGCGCTTTGTAGGTGGAGATTGTGTGAATATAGGCAGTTGACACGGCATTGTTTTGGGTGGTTTACATAAACGCCTAATGTTGTGTAACTTGGCGTGCTGATAAAATATATTCAACGGTGGTTTTGGATTATTTAATAAGTCCGCAAGTATTAAATAATTTAAAACAACACCCGCGACTTCGTCCGCGTGGAATTTAGTTTTTTAGAAATCCCTCGGGAACCATGGATTTTTCTGAGATTAAAAGTAGCCTATGTGTTATTCCAGGCTATAATATGTCTTAATACCAAATTTCAGCTAATTCGGTTCAGTAGTCGAGGCGTGAAAGACTAACAAACATTCACATCATCAAAATCATCAGTTTTCGCGAATCTCGGGAAACCATGGATTTTTCGGGATAAAAAGTAGCCTATGTGTTAATCCAGGGTATAATCTATTTCCATTTCAAATTTCAGCCAGATAGCTTCAGTAGTAGCGGCATTAAAGAGTAACAAACATCCATACAAACTTTCGCGTTTATAATATTAATAGGATAGTAGGATAGGGAGTAAGACGTTGTTAAGAGTCAGTGATAGCGCAGTGGCTATAACCTTTGCCTCCGATTCTAGAGGGCGCAGGTTCGAATCCGGTCCGTGGCATGCACCTCCAACTTTTCAGTTATGAAACCTGCATACCTTAGAAGGCGTACTTTCTTAATTCTCTACGTACGTGAAGTCTGCCAATCCGCATTGGGCCAGCGTGGTAGACTATTGGCCTAACATCTCTTATTCTGTTAGGAGACTCGTGCTCAGCAGTAAGCCGAACATGGGTTGATAATGATGATGATGTTGTTTAAGTCCATTTAAGTGCACCGAAAACAACTCGTTGTGATTTAATTTTTGCTGTTACATTTCAATCCCTTTTTGTTGACGTAGACTAGAAATTTTATTGGTAGATATAATTTGTTATTAAAAGTCTAACTCAGGTTAAAGCTTTGTTTGCTGTACATTAACATAGGTACTTCTAATAAAAGGCGACTCTGCCAGGATGACCGGATAAATAGCTCTATGGCACGTCTACAAGTAACAACCTATGGTAGGTATTAGGTACCAGTTAGACATAGTTGCGGTACAATTGCTCGTTTACGTTATTAGTCCTGTCAGCTCTACATATTCAAATGATATCGTTTGCTGACGTCGCCAACATAAATTCATATGTGCCGGACTATACAATACGATTATGAGGTCTCAGGATGCGTACGGTCCGGATTACGTAAACAGCGCCATGATAATCCGTTTGCGAGCGTGACAGCTCAATGGGCAGCTCAATTTCAGCCCGTTAATCAAGGAGTCACCTGCGGTAACAGCTCTCCACGTAATTAAACCTTTCAACTTGGGTCAAGTTGTGCCGCGGGCTGGCGTTATATTTCACGCGTATCGTAATTAAACTTCTATTGTTGTTGACTTCATATTTTGAGCTATGTTTGTACATCTACCAAATTTAAAATGTTAAAGCTTGAATGGATGTATGGATGGATATTTGTAAAGGTGCATTTACATTAAACGGGTATGCTTATTACTCATCTCGATCATCTCAGTTGTAAAAAACGTATTTTAAATGTAAATCAGTATACCTATTAGTTGAGAAGTTACGATGCCGTAGGGTGGCACACAAAAACAGTTTAACACCCTTCGTTTTTGTGTTGGAAGTTAATAAACTTGTAGCACAACAATTCGTTTTTACGTCGGAAGTTAAGCACAACAATAAATATTTCTACTTAAGGCTAAAGAAAGTGAATTATTCGGAAGGTAAGGATATTTGCATTTTATTATAAAAAAAATCTGCCAAAGAGGCATGTTTCAAAAAGTTCAATGATTTAGATAAAAATCGCAAATCCAAACGCGTAAGCAAGTAAAAGAAAATCCAAGAAAAATGCTCATTCAATTGAGACGAATCTTATGACACTTCATATATGTCGAAATTCGTTACACTTTTATGCTTCAAATCGAGATATCCAATAGGTGTATGTATATAATATACAATTATACATAATTTATATACTGGATTTGTATATCCAATACAATTGTTGAATGCATATATAAGATTAATCAGCCATCAGCGGTGAGATGAAGCTATAGTTGCATACCAAATGGTTGCCGCGGCCAACTAGCGCCGGCGCCCTAACCCACTTGGAGTGCAGCCAACATCTACTGTTTGTTTATAACATTAATTCCGTATAATGTCACTGAATCTCAACCGGTTTCAGCGTTGGCTATTTTTATTTAACCAAAAATGTTCGCATTAAAGCACAGACTGACCATATAATGCACATTATCAACGTTTGCTTGGTTATTTGGGTTATATTAGTATAGTGTTTATCTTATTTTTGTTTTAAATGTTGTAGCTATATAACTCTGTGTTGTAGCTTAGTGTGATATGACCTCTGCCTTCGATTCGGAGGGCGAAGGTTCGAATTTGATCCGGGGCATGCACCTCCAACTTTTCAGTTATGTGCATTTTAAGAAATTAATTATCACGTGTCTCAAATGGTTAAGGAAAAACATTGTGTGGAAATCTGCATACATGAGAATTTTCTCAATTCTATGTGTATTTCTCTATGAGCATTTTCATCGTGGTGGCGTGGTTCTCATTCTGAGAGGAGACTCGTGCCCAACAGTCAGTCGAATATGGGTTGTAGTGATGACATATATAACTGTGTATTCTGATAGGATATCATTGTTTGAAATGTAGGTATATAGGTTTTTGCTTAGGTTTAGATCGATAATAGATAGATTAAACAGAATTTATTTGTCTTTGTTTATTTGTTGTCGCTGATCGCACTCGATCTAAAATAATTCCACTGTGGAATCACGTCAGATGTAATTTATTTGCAATTTAGATTTGGATAAAATCGTTGGTATGGTCGTGTAGGTATCTCTTTACTGCATATAAATGCAACATTTATTACGTCTATACGTGTTTTGCGTCTGCTCACAACGTTTATTGAAAGTAGTGCACGTTATATGTCTCGATGTCAATATGTTTGTTACAAGCGCTTTACGTGCTAATCCTTGTCCTCGAGAATGTTTCAATTCTCCTAATTTTATAAACAATGATTATAGAAATATAATAAGATCACAAACTAAGTTAGTTATCACACAATCTTTAAGAATATTCTTAAAAGTTTTTCATAAATTTCTTAACCCTTAACAGATTTCGGTTCTTCTTGCAGTTTTGATTTCGATTGCGAATCAATTTCATCGAAATCATTGTAGTGATTTGGTATTATATTTTTGATCCTTTACTATTCACATAAAATATATTATAGTAGTCGTAACTTAATTATCAAGCAAATCAAGTAAACCATTTTGTCCTTAAGAAAATTTTACCCATGTGAATGTTTGAAGGACTAAAAATCC
The DNA here is from genome assembly GCF_947172395.1 of Bicyclus anynana. Taxonomy (NCBI): domain Eukaryota; kingdom Metazoa; phylum Arthropoda; class Insecta; order Lepidoptera; family Nymphalidae; genus Bicyclus; species Bicyclus anynana. Next base: position 5,835,385 of record NC_069089.1, on the reverse strand, counting down.
ATCTCCTAATGCTAAGTGGTCCCCTAAACTTTATGAATCGTTCGTGAAGCTGGGCAGTAGACTTTAAAAAGTTCAAAATATTTTCTAAGAATGCTTCCGTTTCAGAGTGAAACGAGCGTAGAGGATTTCGGTTTTTTTCGCGGATAAATTAATCAATTACTCATTGTTCGTAATGAACTTTCACCAAACTTCAGTATCAAAAGTATAATAATATGTTTACATAGAGTTAAGAAACATCTGTTTTTGATGAACTGAATAGTTTGCATTCAGGTTGGCGGCACTTGAAAACGTGCCAGCTTATTTTAAGTAGCGCCGCCTGTTCAAGATTTGCGCCTAATGCTCTCTCCGACTCGGAGTCATAAAAATATTTCATAGTTAGCATTCAAATCAACTGAGCGTGACGTGACTAAAGAAATGACGTGTCTAATGTGAAAATTTTTCTTTGTCATGATGAATTACTAAATTTCTTCAACAATAATAAGATGTTTTTATGGTAGAGTTAGATTTAAAAATATAATAAATTATAGTCATCGATGCCACTATAAATGCAACTTTTATAAATGGCTGTTGTCGTTTTTAGGGTTGGTTACGTTACTTAGCTCAAAAGGAAAATACGAAACCCTAAAAGTTTGCTTATAATGACGATGGACTAATCGGATCTAGCTTTCAGATTTACGAACGAATTATTTTATTGTTATGAAAGATAATTAGAAGTGAGTGAGACATTATTTATATTAAGATTTTAAGTTAAATAGGCCATAATATTTAAATAAAATATTTTAAAATTGTAAAGGCCGGTCCCACCACATTCTGTGAAACGTCGGATAGTTTAACCGTTAGTTTTGTCACGGCATCAAATGACAAAGACAAAACTTGTGAAAAACACATATCGAAATCGGCCCTTATTTATTATAGTAATTTGTATTTAGTAGTAGTCTTTTTTTTCGAAAATCCCTCTTTACATTTTAATGTTCATTCATTTTCGATTTCACTTTAGCGACATACTCGTACGCTCTCTCGTCCGCGTCGTTGCGTCGTTGTGCATGGATGAATGTAATGTTTATTAACGTGAACGTATTTTTTTTGCAATACAACAGTACTGGTGTGGGTCTATCGTTTGGTGCTGAATTGTTTAAAAATATTGTAACGTAGGATAATATTCACGTACGGAATAGTGCGTGGTTATTCCGTGTTGTTGTCGCACACGCTATTATGTAGAAGGTTCATATATGGCACCAATTGCATATGTAGGAAGTGTATGAGTAATACTTAAAGTAATATTTTTACTGGTGAATACCCTTTTGCTACCAAACGTGCCTTATATCTTAGTGCCATTCCATTAAGATCACGTTTTATTTTAAAAACCCATTTGCATTTTACTGGTTTTTGACCTGTTCTAGGATCAACTAACTGGTGGGCTTCTCACTCCCTTGCTTCTCTTGCCAGAATACTGGATTAATTCATCCATGGTTTTGCAAATCCACAAATCACGGGTCCAAATTTTCAAATATTTGGTTTACAATTTATTCAATATTTGATTTGAAACATTAATATTAAGTAGGTATTCATCAATAAAAAGATTTTAATTTATTTACCGCTTACAAATTAAAAGATTTATTACTTTCTGGATGCAGAAACTATGGCATTAATCACTAGATTATAAATTTGTTCCAAATATGGGCATTAACGAAGTCGCCGAACCGTTCGCTTTCGCCAGAAATATAAACTTTGATTTAGTAACAGAAGTAATAACGCGATTGTAGCAACAATAACGAATCCAATTATAGATTCTCTCCATGTTGTATCTGTTGCGAACGACTAAAGCTTGTTTGAATCTCAATAACGAGGTACCTACACTTAGTGGAAAAATATCAGATCTGTTCCTCTTGTATTTGAAAGTGACATCGCGGTATTTACTATCCAAAGTAAATACCGCGATAAATAATAAAATCCTTGGGCCCATAAACATAATATTTATGTATGACCATTGACCATACAGCTCAAATTTTGTGTATGTGATATTTATGGGAATCTGAGAAAATTATGAACGCTCCAACCATGGTGGTGACCGCTTACTTTCTAAGTCATTTTCCAGACTTCGTTGCGTCCGATAAACAAATATCTATGCTCCTGGAAATTGACCGACAAAATCATCATCGTTATCCTCAACATCATCATCATTATCATCATCATCACCATCATCATTATCACAATCATCATCATCATCATCATCATCACCATCATCAATATTCAATAAAGAGAAAAAAATTGACTGTTTGTTAGTTTGCATTGAATAGACTCTTAAACCACTTCACCGATTTGAAAAAATATTTCACTGTTGGAAAGCTACACTATCCCCAAGTGCTATAGCCTATATTTTGTCCTCGTATTCTTACGAGAACGGTAACCACGCGGGTGAAGCCGCGCCACGTCTGCTAGTTTTAAATATTGTACTGCTTAATCTATTATACAAAAATGTCCAAGTCGCCATGAATATCACTTACACAAAGTTTAAGCAGAAAGTTAGTAAGACATAGCAGAATGTTAGTAGAGTAATATCGATTTGAACATTTGTTTTGCTTTTTAATTGTGATATTACTATAAGCAGCATAAAAGTGGGTTACAGTTCTTAACATCTGCGTTAACAAAGCCCACTCCGCCGTCGGCTCCCGCCGGAACTAAAGTTTGATTTAGTTTAGACACGACAATCCGCTTGTAGTAACAATAACGAATCCAATTATAGATTCTCTCTGTACTCGTACTGTATTTGCTGGGAGTAAATAAACTTCTCAATTGTATAATGAGATAGGCTTTCTTATTGGAGAAATGTTTTTCACGTTTCTTTCCTTCAAAATTGTGGTTTTCTGGATTTTTTTACAGATAATGAAGCTCGTATGTATCTTTTTTTATTCTTGTACAAGTTAGCCTTTGATCACGACCTCACCTGATGGTAAGTGTGTTGATGTAATCTTAGATGAAAGCGCGCTAATTTGTTAAATCCATACCTCTTTCGTGCCGAAACGCTAAATCGCTTGGCGGTACGTCTTTGTCGGTAAAGTGGATACTGGCCGCTGTCGAAACCTCCCACCAGCCAATTAAGAAAACCTCAATCAGCCCATCCGGAGATCGAATCCTGAAATTCCGTCTTGTAAATCCACTTGGCACAGGCACAAAGGCAAAGTTTTCATGTACTCGTCTATACTATACTAATATTATAAAGCTGAAGAGTTTGTTTGTTTGTTTGTTTGTTTGTTTGTTTGTTTGTTTGTTTGTTTGTTTGTTTGTTTGTTTGTTTGTTTGTTTGTTTGTTTGTTTGTTTGTTTGTTTGTTTGTTTGTTTGTTTGTTTGTTTGTTTGATTGATTGAACGCGCTAATCTCAGGAACTACTGGTCCGATTTGAAAACTTCTTTCAGTGTTAGATAGCCCATTTATCGAGGAAGGCTATAGGCTATATATTATCCCTATATTCCTACGGGAACGGGAACCACGCGGGTGAAACCGCGCGATGTCAGCTAGTATTTTAATAAATATTCTACCGTTAGCCAACAAAAGCTATAATTATTGAAAAAAAAAAAAATCTTTCTCTCACATTGAATCCAAAATGCTACAAAAGACGATAGCGGCCATCTGCAGGAACATTTAACTCTTTTCTATTCATGTCGCCTGGAGCTAAGTGATAAAATCTGACAAAATATCCCCATTTTCCCCTTTTAATACATCTGCTAGCAAGTCTTAAAGTACGGCGGCCCTGCCTCGAGCCAGTTGTCAGCTGTTCACTTCCACGGTCCGTGCACATTTATGAAAAAACTTTTGTCTACATACTTCGCATTGTCTTGTCGACTGTCGAATTTATTCTTCCTTTAACTTCGTCTTACCATTCCTGAATACTCGAAAAACGTCGTCGACACGGAAAAATTGTAGTATCCATTTCATCTCAGTTCTTATTTTGAGTAGTACTTTAGAAAATTACTTCAAGCTTTATATTTTAGTGACATTTAGCTGAGCATTGTTATATACATTCTATAAAGAAAATGTCTTTACAGTAAACCTAAACAATATAACTCTATTACAATCTAAAGTAGATAAAGACGAAAGTCGAGGTAAAGATCTAGTGAGTTCAGAATGTTGCTAAAAAGTTTTTCACAAGCTAACAAAGGCCATTGTATATCATAATCAGCATCGAGTGTAGTCGGGTTATATTCATTAAAAGTTCTTCATGCGTTTTCCACGCACGCGACGTCAATACGAGGTTGTTTCAGAAGTTAAAATTCAATTTTCTCTCCGTCGTGTGGAGCACGTAAAGGTGATTAACAATGTGTTGTGATGTTTCTTGAATGTGCCTCTTTGAAGAAGTTGATTTCATTCTTTGTTGATAAATTGAAATGTAAACGAGTGTTTGCAGCTACATGACGTCATTATCGTTTAATCTCTGCTTAGTAGTAGATAGTTGTTATTGTACTTTATGATAATGAAATACTTTTTTCACATCAATAATAATTAATTGTATATATGTTCATGATATAACGCCGATGTGGTTTTGACAGTAGATGCCTTTGCTTTTGTCCACATTTATTTCCACGTGAATTCTCATCTAACAAGGTTTCAAGGTTTTTAAGTTTTATCGATTTTTGTGCGAGTACAGACAGCCGAGTTTGTTGTGAAACTAAAGGAATGTCAGCCTAACAGCAATTTTTTTTTTAATTATTTGTCTGATTTAAAGCAACAGTTCTTTGATAAACTGATTTTGATGTGACACAACTCCTGTGACCCCTTCCCGATCCCGTATTCATATGAATAATTAGCGTTAACATACACACAAAGTACCTAGTGCTTTCACTTTACTAATATGTACTACATCTCTATCCAAACCGTCTTCCGAAAATATAATGTATGTATCGACGTTTAGGTTAAGTATGGATAAGTTTCTATAAATTATAGAGGTAAAGTTTGTGAGCATGTCACTGAACTGTTTTTTGAAAATTCTTTTACCAATGGAAAGCTACGTAACATACTCGTAGTAAGTGTACCTAAATATTTTATCCCCGTATTTCAACAAAAACAAGAACTACGCGCGTAAAACCGCAGGATGTCTGCTAGTTGTATGTATAAACAGGATCAGTTGTTTAATAATAATGTCTGTTATTCGAAATATTTATACCTAACCGTTATTTTTGCGAAAAATTTCAAAATGGTGTATATTTTGCCAATGTTGTGTAGGCAGTAGGCACACAGAGTTACGAGTATGTAGGTGACACACGTGCCGCATGCATTATTGCGCGCCCCACTGGACTGTAGATTGAAAATAAAGCTTTTTTTTCAAAAACAAACTCGTTTGCTGTTTGCCGGTACTCGCCCTATATATCCAAGTTGTTATTACTTCCCGATTGCTCTTTAATCTTATATGGCGTAGCACTGGATTTAATTACTTTAACTGACTTCAGAGTTCAGACTAATGCCTCGTGTCTGTCTTTCTATGGACCTGTGGACACCACGTTTTTTAAACGCGCCGTCGACGCCCGTTTGTAGTGATACAGCCGCGATACGCACGCAAGTCAAACGCAGTACAAGCGACAACAAACTACGCTGTAGGATAAAAGCACGCCGTCGACGCACGTTTTTAAAACGCGCGTCGACGCCTGTTTGCAGCAATACAGTTGCGATACGCACGCGAGTCTAACGCAGTACAAGCGACAACAAACTGCAGTGTAAGATAAAAGCACGCCGTCGACGCACGTTTTTAAAACGCGCGTCGACGCATTTAAAAAACGCGGTGTGCACAGGCCCTAAGTCTTTATAAATGTTCCTCAGCCTGATAATGATAATGGCGATGAAATAATCATCATTATCATGATCAGCTAATTTTAACGGCCTACACAGGGTCTGGCCTCTCTCCTTACGTGAGAGGAGATTCCTAATTGTAAAGCAAATTCTATCCGTATGTACCTATATATGGACGCGGTTTTCATAAATATATTTTTAATTTTCAAAAATATTTTTTCTGTTTGTTGCAATAAATAATAAATGAATTTACGATATTAGTGAGGTATTCCTTATGAAAATGCATATTCTTCAAGGAAAGTTTTATTGTATAATATGAAACAGCTACGATTTTAGGGTTCTGTACCTTGATGAAAATTCTTAAACGATCACTTTGTTCTTCGTTTACCAAGACCCTTTATCTCTAAAACACGTGGAGGTATCTCTAATTGAAATCATACCAAATATCCATTAGATCTTCAAGGAAGCTACAAAAAAAGAATACCCAACTCCTATTTTAATGTAAAAAAAATATACGACGTTTATCCTGCGAATAAACTTGATTTTCAACCGTTTCTTGTTAAAAATGTTTTTATAAATGAATGAAATAATTAATTAATAACTTGTTTCCATATAAATTATTATCAGAAAGTCATACTTAATGCGAATCAGGAATTCTGCACGCGAATAGAACAACTGTTATAAAAGTTAATAAGTAACTGCTCGACGGTTTGCAACCGAATGCCTCGCTGTACTTTTATGAAAAAAGTTTTTCTCGTTGCAGTCCACTACGGCTTTGGACGATGGTATAAAGGTAAGCCGCTGAAATAAATAACGAAAAATAAATTTGATAAAATATTGGACTGCCTACCGCTGTTTTTGAAAATCCTTGTGTGAGATTTATGTTTACCGTTTACGACTTTATTACACTCCAAAGGCCGGTTTTACCACTTTCTGATAGCTTATTGACAAGTTTTGTCTTTGTCATTTTCATACACATAGTCAGAAAGTGACAGAATTTACTTATTTTTTGACGAAATTTAGATATTTAGACAACCCGACAATTTTGCATCAAAAAAATTTGCAATCCTTCATTCTTTATAAAACAAATAAAATCATATGTTGCTCAAAACATCTGTGAAAACCGCATGAAAATCCGTTGTGTGGTTCCGGAGATTAGTGAAAACAGACAGAAAAGAACTTCAAAAATATTTCATTGTTTTCTGCTTTCTTTTATAGCTAAATAAATTCTATTTTTGGTAACTTTGTTCAAAATATAGAAGTTTCATCAGAGCTTTTTCATTGCCTATAGGATTTATAATAATTTACGTATGTGTGACTAAGGAAATCGACATCTGTATGTACGTAAACACGTCAGCTTGTCGTTGCAATTAGTTGCAGAAACCGTATAAATAAATCGTCGCATGTACAAAACTAAATGGCTTGCATTCCTACTTCATATAGAAGGAGTCGTTAGCATTTGCAAGAAATATATTACGTTTCGTGGCGAAGCTGAACTTTTGCATATTTTAAATTGGTGTAAAAAGTATTTCGTAAAAGTTACGGAGATTTATAGGCGTACATGTATTCCGCCCGTGGCTAAAGCCGCGGTTCCTTTTAATATCTCCTTTGGGATTAGTATTAAATCAGAGTGCCATTTTTGGAGTTAAATTTTATTTTACGCCTATTACGCCGTGTTAACTCAAGTCTACTTTATAGGCACTGACAAAGCAACTTCACTTTATTTCGATTTAATGTTCAGTGTACATTTGGTAGATCATTTTGATAGACTTGGGTAGGTCGATAGTTATATCTGTGAATATAATAGGAACTTTATAAACCGTGATCGGTAGGTATTGTTACGGACAGCTGGAAGTGAATATGAGGCTACGATTTTGGATAACGAATTACCTACGTACATTTGGAATTATGTACTTGGTACTCGGATGTAGTGGAAGAAGTGGAATAAAATCTCATACGAATCATTAGGAGTCTCATTCCAAATCCTCGCACCCTCGAATAATATACTATATAAAAATAAGTCGGGTTTTCCTTCCTGACGCTATAACTCCAGAACGCACGAACCGATTTCCACGGTTTTGCATTCGTTGAAAAGGTCTCGGGCTCCGTGAGACTTATAGCAAAGAAAATTCAGGAAAAGGTAGGGGTAGGGTAGGGTAAGGTAGGGTAGGGAAGGGAAAGTTGAAAGTTTACATCGAGTTTCACGCGGACGAAGTCGCGGGTGGCCGCTAGTAGTATGTATATCTATACTATATGATTTGTCAAAAATCCCATCTAAACAAACCTTCCTGTAGTTTTTCAAATAACTTTTGTTTTTGAATTTGTAGGTTCTTCATTTACGTTGAACATTTTAGTTGATGTTGTTCTGACTCATACTTACTCGTACTGCAAGGTTTACAAGGTATCTATATTCATCACGTTCTAAGATCAAGTGGTTTAAACCTATATGGAGTTTCTTGCTGGCTTACGGACGCGGGCAGAGAGGATGTTCTGGACTTATCTATTTGCACAGGGCGGTTCGCAATCCGGTTAAGGAAGACCTGCTTAAAGTTGTTTTTGTCTCGGCTGCTTATAACGAAATTTCCTCGTAAATACACAACGTACGGCCATTTGTTTTGATACACCGACCTTGTTGTTCGTAAGGAGTAAATTTTCATTTGTAACAATTGCTTGTTGAATGTCTTATGATGTTATGTGAAAGAAATGTACATAGATCGAATACTCCTCCTTTGTTGCTCCTATGTTTTTAAATTAATCTTATGTGTATTTTAATGAACTGTGGTTTCTTAATCGTGATAAAAATCGAAAATGAATACTAATTTTTATTTTGTCTGTTCCAGGTAGTTTTGTAAAAAAAATATAGTTTCAAAATTTTGTAAGTATAGTTTATTTTGTCTAGATATATAATCTTTGATGTGTGTGTCTTGCACTTCTTTTCATTTGTCTGATGTCTAATATCTAATAATCTATATTAGGTACATCTTTATGTTGGGCAAAGTAATAAACATCTCATTTACGTTTCCCTTATATTTTCCAATGCAAACGAGTCAATGGAATGGAATTTAGCATTGTAACTGTTATCATGATTACACTGTTCCCTGGTTTTACGTTCGTTAAGCACGGAACGATTAATGCAGGTTACTTTATTGCTCGGTGGAAATATCTTAGCGAAATATGCAAATAGGTAAACTTTTTGGTAATAATCATAGCTTTTATTGCATATTCATTGCATTTAGTTGTAGTAGAGCTTTTTGTGACAAGGATCGTCTGATTAACTACTTACTACCTACCCCAATTCTTATTTTTGTCGAATAGTTATTAGTCCAGGATCCGTAGAACAACTAGTAACTAGCCACGGCCGAAGCCTCCCACCAGCCAGACCTAGAAAAATTAAGAAAATCGCAATCTGCCCAGCCGGGGATCGAACCCAGGACCTCCGTCTTGTAAATTCACCGCGCATACCACTGCGCCACGGAGGCCGTCATAATACGATATTATGACGGAAAGAAGAATATACAGCATTGTTGGAGACGTTTTCATTATCGAACAATGCATGCGAGATGATAAAATGTCTTATTCAATACTTGATTTATGTAGTCTCGTAGGTAACGATTTGAATAGAAACGCTTCCGAACCTGAAAGCTTTTCGTAACTGAGTAGCTTCACCTCAATGGGAGGTGACTAAAAGCCTGTTGTTATGTAAGTGACTAAGCAATAAGCATATTTACATAAGTAGGTATCTAAATACAATACAGTAACAACTGCTTCGTTGGTCCAGTGGTTAGCCTTTGTGGTTTTGGATCAAGAGGTCCTGGGTTCGAATCCTCAGGCTGTAATATGAGATATTGAGTTTTTCGTTCTTCTCAGAAATTTTCAGTTAAATCCTCAGCCTGAAGTTGAGAATTTGGTGGTACTACACCTTGGAGAGCAAGTTAAGCAGATAGTCTCAGTCATTATCATTAACTTTTGATAGTGAATGAATTTATCATTATCATCCTAAGCCCGCCAACCCGTATTGGAGCAGTGTGGTGGGTCTTAGCCCCTCTCCTATAAGTACACTACCTACCTACACCCCCGTGCTTCGAAGAGCACTTTAAATCGTCGGTTAATATCATTAGCATTATCACCTTAAGCACGCCAACCTGCGTTCCTCCTCAATCAACAGTCTGTATTCGTCCACTGCTGGACATAGACCTTTCCGAGAGCCCGCCACCACACACGGTCCTCCGCCTTCGTCACCCAGCCACTTCCCACTACCTTCTTGATGTCGTCGGACCATCTAGCTGGAGGGCGTCCTACACTGCGTTTGCTAGTACGCGGTCTCCACTCCAGAACACGTCTGCCCCAGCGGCCATATGTTCGACGACAGATATGGCCTATAAGGAGAGAAGTAATAGTCATTAGTTACAACCTCAGACCAATTATTGTATAGGACCTGCCTCGCTAGACGTTACTTTTCTGTCAAAGTATATGAGCAACGATCTAATGTGATTATAAAAACTGACTCTATAGAATGATGATAAATAGTTGTCGTGTTCGTCGGTTATAAAGCTCCGTAAAAATACCTTTTTGTGTAATTGCATTGTGTCAAAAACGGGCTGTAACATGCGATACAGGTCCTTCTATAATTGGTCTGAGGTTACAACAGAGTAAAGGCGCTGCGAAATAAAACCTAGGTACATTGTATTGTGCAAAACTTTGTATTCGTTACTAATACGTGATCCTGGCGGCAGCATCAGGTTATTGCTTTAATTTTAATGTATTGTCACCAAAACTGAACAAGCATGCTCAATATGTATTCAGGAAGTGAGAACATGTATCATACGTACTAACAGTCAACTGAAGTTAAAAAAAAAAAGCTTATAATAACAAATAGAGACGTGATAGCCCAGTGGATATGACCTCTGCCTCCGATTCCGGAGGGCGTAGGTTCGAATCCGGTCCGGGGCATGCACCTCCCACTTTTCAGTTGTGTGCATTTTAAGAAATTAAATATCACGTGTAACTCAAACGGTGAAGAAAAACATCGTGAGGAAACCGGCACATCAGATAATTTTGCCAATCCGCATTGGACCAGCGTGGTGGACTATTGGCCTAACTCCTCTCATTCTGAGAGGAGACTCGAGCTCAGCAGTAAGCCGAATATGGGTTGATAATGATGAATAACAAATAACATACGCAGTGTTTGTTACAATTACAGAACAATGAAAGCGCAAGTAATAAAATACTACAATAAATTAAACTACAGTAAAAATAAGTGCGAGTGTTTTAACGAAAAAATGCTCGAATGCGATAGAAAATGATAGTAATGAGCGTTGCGTGAGGCGCCTCCCGTTAGCGAATGCGTGTTACTGTTTGCAGTTGTATCTACACGATTTACTCGCTTGGCTGATAGCGAAAATGTTAACGTAATTATGTACACACGTCGATGGCATACCTTCACGAAATGAAACGAACGAAGTATTCATCTGGGAATAGGGTAGATGACTCATATCAAATTTAATATAGATTAATTTCGTGTGGTACATGGATTAAGGGTATATAAAATATATCGATATTAATTATTAAAAGATTTCTTATAAAACTTAAATTAAAAATCATGTATTTTTAAAATTTTTCCAAACGTCAAAAACGCTGTCGTCCATTTTATGACGTCACAGTGTTACTTGATGTTGGTACTAAACGTCAACCTAATTGTTAACTAATTGTAAGGGATTTGTTATAGTGACGTCATGAAACAGTTGAAACATAGACCATCATGGCCGACAGGCGTTTTGGCTCGAATTGTCAAAAACATATTTAAAAACTAAAATTTTCCTGTAATCACATCTCAAAAAACATACATACAGCCGAACGTAGAACCTGTAAATGATTTATTTATTTATTCTTACGAGTATTGATAATATTGCATTTGAAAACCTAGTTGCAAGACGGACGAATCGATTTGTTTTTTTTTTGTTTATTAAAACAATGTAGAGGCTTAAATACTTTAATTAAACTGACAAATATAAATTAAACATATTTTCCTCCTTTGTCTATAAAGTACCTCAATTCAATGAATTACATTTAAATGTCACTTCTATTCGGCATTTCAGAATAAAATATGTAACCGTCAAATATAATATAGAAGACAAAGTCAGCCATTGACGGTCAATTATACTCACGTTTCTGCAGCGCAAACGGCCGCGAAGACGTTTTATAAGTCGAGCCGTCATGCACGCAGCGAACAATACACGATCAGTTATAGTAGTGGGTGCTGCAGAAACGTAAGAATAATAATTGATCGTCAATGGCGTGCATAAAGAAGAAGCATAATACTTCCAAAGTCACATTCGCGTTTGTATATAATTTCAACGTATTATTGAAGCCGCAGAACAGAAAAGCGCTAGAAGCAATGTAAAACATATTAACTTGGATATTGAAAGTGGAATAATTGCCTATTAAATGTTAGCGAACATTTTCAGAACTAATGTCGAATGTTTAGCCAAACACGTTTCAATATATTACGAAACGTCTCAAGGAAGATTTAAATTAGATTTGCTATGTGAATATATTAGAAATAGTACCTAAAGATTAGAATGGGAAATAATGTTTCTTAATGTAGCTTTCTTTCGTTTTTTATTATCAATCCATTTTCGGCTTACTGCTGAGCTCGGGTCTCCTCTCAGAATGAGAGGGTTTAGGCCAATAGTCCACCACGCTAGCCCAATGCAGATTGCCATTGCCTTCGGAATCGGAGACAGAGGTCATATCCACATGGTCTATCACGGCTCTCGATTAAAGAAAATTATTTACTTGCTGGTGTACAAATGAAAGAAATCGCATCGAAACGGTACATCCGTGGGAGTTCTACGATGCCTCACACAAACACACACACGACGATCGACGAAAAACTTTTATCTTTTTGTTGTTAAAAGTGTCTTAAGTACTTACATCATTTTGAAAAAAAAAGCTGATACACTTCTGGACCAATATTATCCAAACAAAGATAGCTAAGAACCACCGCAAGGAAATTGGCCTCCAAAATCGCATCGAAGTCGTTCCATCCGATGTAGTGCTACACAATGTCACATACATCGACGTCAAATTTGTAACACCCCTCGTTTTGCGTCGAAGGTTATAAACAGCCCGATACACACGATTTGTCAAGCAAATGTGAGTGTTCCTAACCATCAATAAAATGGAACGAATCCCCTGCAAGACAAAGAAGTCGGCATCAATATTTATTGGCGTGCTTAGCATTAATCGGGATCGCGCGCTGTATCGAAACGCCGAACGTCGTTCGTGAATGAATGTACTGTCGCGGTTGGAACGCGCCTAATTTTTCTTCGACAAATAATAATTTTTCGGCATACGTAGAGTTCGTAGCGCCTGAAACCTTACGCCTACGAACTTGGCCCGGAGTCGCTAGGCTCCCCGGTCGGTTGTACGGTTCGCTGTTTTCAGTTATTCAGTATGCCCCCGGACGCTCGGCAGGTCGGACGTGTCGCGGCTTGCGATCTCGACGCCTGTGCGCGTACGAAACGTGTGACAATAAGTGTGGCTTCCTCTTTGATATTTAAAATATTTTAAATAATAAATTGAGAGATAACATATATTTAACTACTATATAATCAAAAAAGGATATTTGGTGGAGTTTTGTTACTCGCTGCGAAAATTACTTCACAGAGACTGGGTAAGATTTTTCCTCTGTTGTAATCTATTATAGTTATCAGTAGTTTCCCGCGTTTGGAGACCTATATAGTAACGTATCGTTTGTGACCATTTAGTTATTCTACAATAGTTTGTTGATTTCCCATCCGAATTCCCATTTACCGCCGCGGTGTTTATATGTTAAGTTTTATCTTCAAGATTCTAGCTAAAACAAGCAATTCCAAAAATTACATCGGAAGTTAAGCCGACTACGCTAAAGAAAAATCTATTATAAATTTTGTTATAAATACCTTTTCCCACTAAGTGAAAAGCTTATGTTATCTATTGACATAACCTAGTATGACATTCCAGCGTGAGGGGATTGAACCTAAGACCTTTTGAACTTCAGTCCAGCTACGGAACTGTTGAGCTATTGGAGGTTAAATGTATGTTCCATAATAACAATCTGTGGTCAAAACATGATATTACCGTAAAAGTGGTAAAGATGTAAACAAGCTTGTTATTTTCCTCATTAAAATGTACAAAGGGTGTTCATATCTATTATTACTACTGAAGTCTCATAGTCTTGTGGATCTTTCTAGGTTGTTTAGGTGCTTGTGGTGTACCTATTTTTACAAACATTAGAGGATTTAATATTTGTCTCTACGAATCAACCATTACATTAAATAAATAACCGTAAAGAGTTAATAATTATAATTAATAATATACCCAGAGGCACAATTATCCGCCCTATTTAACATGACGCGAGTATATTAAAGTTGGCGGCTAATAGTGCCTCTGAGTATAATTCTAGACATAAAATATTCGTATAATAAAATCACGATTCCTTATCTGTTATGAAGACGAAAAAACACTTTAAACAACAGAGATACTAAACCGAACAAACAGTTCTGTTGTCATAACCTTCACCCAAAATCGCTGCATTTTAATATACAAACATTTCATTTGAACTCATGGAAATACAGTATAGCTGTCTTAAATTTCGTACACGACGATCAATCTAGACCATATCAAGTGATATTTTAGTGCACAAGTGTGTGCACGGCTTCTCTGTGGTATTGGACCTTCAATAGAGGTCCTGGATTCAATACCCAGGTCATTAGGAATTTTCAACTTTGGCTTAGTAGTTAAGAACCTACTTGTACCGCCAAGGTAGCATTCGATATGCCACCTAGAAATTGTTATACGTATACCTAATAAACTTCAACCTCATCAAGGACTATCATGTAGTTTCATCATCATGATCAATCCATATTCAAATTTAGAAAATTCTCTGGTATGCAGGTGCATATAATTTTCTTAAATAGAAAAAAAAAATGGTGAAGGAAAAACATCGTGATCGTGAAACCTTTCCTCACGATGTTTTTCCTACGCCGTTTGAGACACGTGATATTTAATTTCTTAAAATGCACACAACTGAAAAGATTGAGGTGTATGTCCTGGACCGGATTCGGACCCACACCCCTCCGGAATCGGAGGCAGAGGTCATATCCACTGGGCTATCACGGCTCATGTAGTTTAATACAATGAAAAACATAATTCTATTAATTAGCGGAGTGCCTACGTGTTCCTACTGCTAGCTACAACTGCTACCTATTCAGATTTTTGAAGAATATTCTTAA
Source organism: Bicyclus anynana (assembly GCF_947172395.1). Classification (NCBI taxonomy): domain Eukaryota; kingdom Metazoa; phylum Arthropoda; class Insecta; order Lepidoptera; family Nymphalidae; genus Bicyclus; species Bicyclus anynana. The sequence goes on along the minus strand of NC_069089.1, from coordinate 5,820,332 downwards.
ATTTATTTCAAGCTGGCCTCACCCGGGATTCGAAACCTTGACCTCATTATCCCAAGTTCCATTAGACAACTAAATAAACGAAACACCAATGTGGCACTTAAAAAAATGGACTTCCTTCGTAATAACAATTACATTTTCCGCAAAAATTGTTTTTCCTATGCGATTTTGTTAATTTATTTGCAGACATTATGGCAGACATCACGGTAATAAATTTCCCATTGAATATAATAACAGAGGATCTTTTAGCCATTAAACGTAAACGTAAAAGTAAATCGCGAGACATTAATTCAACGTATCTTTGTGTAACGTTTTCAGGTTTTTGTATCATTTGAAATAGAACTCTTCATTTGTATAAATAAGAGTTTATTTTGCATGGACGTTATTATATTAATGAAATAAAATCTCGTGTCTATTCTACTTTATTATCAGTCGAGAGATATTTATTTTACTTACATGTAAAAAATATTGTAAATTGTTAATGTTTTTTTCGCAGAAATTAGGTTTTATTTATTATGTTATGATTTAGATAACTTATAGTTATTAAGAAATGTTTTGATGTTTTTGACTGACCTTATTATTCAACTGTATGTAAATATTTTTATAAAAGATTTTCTTTGAATATTGTTCTCATAATGTAGCCGCCCACGAAGGTAGGTACATGTATTATAAGAGGGCATCTCTTATAATACATCTATAACTCTTATAACAACAAAGTTCTCCTATTTATACCTAGCTGTCGCTCCGCGGTTTCACTCACGTAGTTCCCGTTCCCGTGAGTATGAAGGGATAATAAAATAGTCTATGACACTCACAAATTACTTCTCTTTCTAGTGATAAAAGAATTTTCTCAATCGGTTCAGTCGATGCAGAGATTACCTCTACAACACCACAAACCATTATTATATTAGTATAGATTAATAAAAATAGGGAAATTGGTAGCTCAATCATAAGAGAAAACCAGATTTTTTTTTCCGACCATTACCTAAAGTATAAAAAAGCTATAGCGGTATAATAAACACAGGCTTGTTTAATACAGCTACGTTTACTGTGGAATACGTAACAGAAAAAGGACTAGTAGTTTTCAGCTTACTAGCTACATAAATCTCGACAGGGGCGAGATAAAATAAAGACATTGCAGGGTTGCTTGTAAACATGTAGGTAAGGTATGTGTCTAGATATCTACGAGTATACAGGGTGATTCGGTCTTTAGTGCGGATATTTTTTTTCGTGGTTCTGTATCATTAATAGAATATAAATCTACAAACAGTTCGATACATTTAATGTAATTTTTTTTTAATTTATGTCTCTAAAATAACAAAATAATGTACATATTATTACTAAACAAGATATATTCAGCTTAAAAGTGATCTGGTGACGTCCTTTAGGTATCAAACGAAAATAAAATAAACGCAAAATAGGGTGACCCTAAAATTCTGTTCAAAAGTAAATAACTTTAGCTAACGATAATTTTGTTATTTTTGAGTTAAAAAAAAAAAAGAAAAAATACGTGATCATTAAATTTTGTTTATGTACAAAATATAAAAATATCCGCACTAAAAAAATTTTCTTCCTGTATAGGTACACCATCTAAATCCAGTCAAAATTACCCACGAAAGGTCCTTTTGGGTACGAAACTAGCCTTAGTCATGAGCTGGTTCGCGGCACGATCCAAACTGCGACGCGGCGGCGTGCGCGGCCGCACGTAGCGCGCGTTGTAAAAAGGGTTTTAGGGGGCATTAGAAAGTTGATCAATTGTTTTTTTTTATATTAATTATTATTATTGACAGCCCACCTGATAAGTAGAAAACAATCGCCTAGAAAAGGGTACAAACTTCGCAAGGCACACAAAAAATCCTACGTGTTTAGCAACCTGAGATGAAGACGTTGGGTCTCATCGCCTGTAATACCCGTGTTTATAAACAGGGAATAAGACTTAGACCTCAGTTTTCTTCAAAGTAATGTGAACTTTAAGTAATAGTGATTAGGTCCACTTTACTTAGAAGAAAATTAATGCATGTTTATAAATATGGCCGTCAGATATGGATAGGTCCTGTCTGCAAAGTTTACCACGTTTATTGCTGTAGTTTTCTGCAATTTTTTCGTATTTTACATGTAAGTTGGTACATATCAGAAAGTAGTAGTAAGTAGGTACAATGAAAGTGAAAGTTGTGTTGATATTTGCTTGTTAATATTAGCTAAAGCTATTAGTTAATTCGTACCTAAGTGTTGTGCGGTTTAAAAAAAATTGATGTACTAAATCTAGGTTAAAATAATAATAGACGGACCATGTCTAATTGCCTTGATTGTTTTAGTTCGTTGAAGATAATCTGAGACCTTAATAGACGCTCTTAAAATTCGATGTTTATAGCATAAACGAGACAATTTATGGGCTTATTTATTATTGCCTAGCTCCAGATAAGCAGGGTTATCGAGACCAATGTCTCGCTTTACTCGTTACAATTTCATAAGATACTTTTATTATGTAATTAACTTCTGGCTCGAGTTTCTAGCCGAAACGAGTATATGGTCTGTCATTATATCATAAGGACTTCTATGACAAAAATGGTTGTATTTTTGTTAGACAAATCTGGCTTAAATTTTAAATACTTATAGTTTAGTAGACAATTATTTACACATTTAAATATCCCAATGTCAATCACATCGAACAGGGAAGAAATTTTTTTTGGTCGCTTTGTGTAGTACAGGAAATCCAGAAAAAATCGTATAAGATTTGTAAAAAAATTACATGACTCGAGATTGTTTAACAATCGGTAGAGAGCAACCCAACAAGCTTAACTTGAGTAGATTTTTGGATTGCATTTTTCTCCTAAACTACGAGTTTAACATTAAAGTTTATTTGACACAATATGTAGAGGACATTCTCATCTATAATTAATGTCATTGAGGTACTATCGTACGACTTTAAATACGGAAGGTAGGTGGCGCAGAAGTTGCTTGAAAAATTGTTTTATAACTGAAGTATACAAATGAAAAACTCCATCATTTATTTGAAAAAATAATTGTGTATTAGTGTCCTGATAGGTTTTCAATTGGAATTTATTTGGTGTATGACCACGACAAATAAAACGTTTGAATTATTATTGGCCGGCGAGTTTTATTTTGAAATCCTGAAAAGCAGCATTTCGTAACGCTGCGGGCGAGTTGTTTATGTGCACGGCAGCGTATTCAAGCGGATTTGGACAAAAAAGGCATCATGTCAGGAAGTCAAGCGACTTGCTCTTGGCATTTAAGATGAGAAATGGGCAGCACTGCGGTTGCGACAGCGGCGCTGAGACCGCGGCCGCATTATGCTTATGCACTGAAACACTGAATATTCATTGTAGCAACGCGCACTATAAGCTGGAGCTCTTTAATCAACCCCGCTTTTGACGCCGAACAATCTCCGCCGCTAATGGCAACTACGACAGCTGCAATACCGTTTCAAAACAATTATTGCAAACTAGTTTTGTTCTTAACTACACTTGGATGATTTAGATTGCGTTCGCTGTTGCCAGATATCAAAGAGAAATTATACGCTGACAAGACTGAAATGGTTTTCCAATAAAGCAATTTGTAATCAACCGATAAGGTTGTATTAAATTATATCTCTCCCCGCCATAAATTGTTTCTATAGGCGGAAACAAAGCCGCGAGTAAAAGTTATCGAACGTTTGAACGCTCCCATTGATAGAGTCGCGATATTAACGGGAAGATACCGTGACCTTTTGTTCCGATTATTATAATGAAGCGATTTCCATGCAATGATGTTTCTTCGTTTGCTCCTATGTATAATTCCACGCTTCGCAAACGACGATCGAATATTGTGATTAAGACATGGTTCTGTTTTAGCAATGTCTTGGTTATATCAATTTATAGTTTAGTAGTAGTAGAGATGCTCGTAACAGAGTGTGACTACAGTTGTTGTGACTACTTGGGTACAGTCTCGCTTTTTTCTGACACTTCGAGTAAGTATTGCTTTTGATCTAAAGAGATTGAACAGCAGCAGAGATTGAGCAGAATCTCGTGGTTTCATGCTGTTCCCTTTCCCTTGGGAATAAGGGGATGAAATGTAGTCTATGTTACTCCCTGATAACGCAGCTTCTACTGGTGAAAGAATTTTACAAATCGGTTCTGTAGTTTTTGAGTATAATCATTACTAACAAAAATAAGTACAAATGTTTCCTCTATGTAACATCAAGTAATTAGTTTAAAAAACACGTCTTACTCGTACATATTTAGATGATTTCTGCTTGTATTACTATAAAAAGTTATATTTCTTTGTTTTAGTTAAACGATTTATTTGAATGACCTTGTTCAGCGATATTTCAAGTATATTGCTATATGTAAGCTCCATAAGCTCAATTGCTTACAGGAGCTCCGCGGTGGGTTTATTGAAAAAAGGTCGACTTGATTGATATCGAACTTTACACGTTCAAATTGTAGCAGTTTCGGTTTTTCCATTTCGTGCAAAAAAAGATTGACTCCATTTGTTCCTGTCCGCTGCGCAATAAACTCGCAGGGGGAAGTTTTTAACTGAGGATTTATCTTTTGGGGAGTCTGTAATCGTCCTAATTCCGCCTAACGAAATTAGGATTTCGGATACTTAAAACAGTAAATTATTGTCGAAAATGAAGTGATGGAAAGTGTCTTTAAGAGGGATTCTTGCTTACTTGTTAATTTATCACTTGTCTACAAAGTTTCTTTTATACACCTACCCTATCTTATCGCTTAAATTTATTCTGCTATTCTATTGTAATCAAGTTTGTCGTTGTGTGTTTAGATAGATATAATTTCAACATCTTTTAGTTAATTTATTTAATAACAAAAACAATACTTGGAATTAAATATATGTTTAGTAGAGATAAAGTACAACCAATTACAGGCTATTTAAAGAGACTCTTTATTAATAATATTATACCTTAAAAAAACTTAAAATGTTGTATATATCGAATTTTGTTGCCATCAATTCTTGGTCTAGGTTTGAATACTTTGGACATCACAAATGTGAACAAGTAACGCTTTCAAGTTAAATGTACAATGTTCAAGCCACATCCAATTTAGAATATCTTCACAACTCTAACTGTGATATCTGCGAATATGTTGGTATACAGTTCCTTTTAAGTATGCGTAACAGCACTCGCAAATAGTGATAAGGGTCAAAGTATGTGGCATGTAAGCGTGACATTCATTTGAGAATTTCCGCGTTTTAATAATATATCCTCATGAAATTTGTGTTTCCCCTCGCGCATTGTGGTCCAAATAAAACGACTCACGCACAACTGGATCCGTCACAAGAGAGATCACCGTGATAGATGACATTCGAGAACAATTAATCTTGGCCCAAAATATGCGGACGATTTGCAAGCTTGGTCGAGCCTAATGGTCGGGAGGATTATCGCGGGACCGTAGTCCCCCGTCATTAGCAAAAATACGCGGTAACCTGATACGCAAATTGAAACCTTCTAAGGTGTTGGCGCGGCCCGCCTTAATTAAGGGTGACGCGGCGTTTTTGTCAACATCACCCGCGGTCACTGTTTGTAAATTCCGATCATTTATCACGAGCAAACTGAATGTGTTTGAAATTAAACGTGAATTACAAATGTAGTAGAGCTTATAATATTTTTTTTAATATTAAATTTATGAAGTACCTTCAGGTCAATGCCCGCGTATTTTCCATCCCATGATAATACGAATAATCTTGCATATCTCATACGTACATGGTTAATCTCAAAACGATATAATATTAGTGGCCTGAAAAAAAATCAGTCGGGAGCATATTATATTATAGAAGCATAGATACACATGTATAGTTGGTATATGTTATAAGTCATGAACGATTTCGCGTTACAGCGTTCAAATTTAGCTGTTTCTTTTGATTAACTCAAACATAATAGTGACCAGGAAGCAACAAATATAATTATTCGTTTTATGTTTTTTTTTATTTTTTTTTTATTCCACACAAGTTAGCCCTTGACTACAATCTCACCTGATGGTAAGTGATGATGCAATCTAAGATGGACGCGGGCTAACTTGTTAGGAGGAAGATGAAAATCCACACCCCTATCGGTTTCTACACGACATCGTACCGGAACGCTAAATCGCTTGGCGATACGTCTTTGTCGGTAGGGTGGTAACTAGCCACGGCCAGCCTGGACTGGATCAATTAAGAAAACCTCAATCGGTCCAGCCGGGGATCGAACCCAGGACCTCCGTCTTGTAAATCCACCGCGCACACCACTTCACCACGGAGGCCGCCAAAATGTTACTTTTGAAATTCATAACTCGTAATAGTGAACCTTTATGTAAATATACGTATCTTGTTACGTGATTGATGCAGGGCGTAACTGATACTATAAAGCAATGCAAATGGGAAGTCGTTCTGCGAAGCAATAACTTGACAGTATAAGCTCATATATCATACCGAGGGGTTTCATAAAGGAGACGGCAAGCGGTGCTCGGACACAAGGCGTTATGCAACGCGTCCTTGGTTTAATGTCTTGCATAAATTTACTGTAATCGTGTTAACTCAACACTGCTAACATAATTTGAGGTAACCGAGCGTTTTGCTTTTCATAAATACAAAGAAATTCCTGCTTTGAAAACCGGAATTCCCTCGGTGAGTCAGCGCCACCGAAAAAGTATTCGGCCACAAAGACGACCCTAGTTAATAAGTGTATAACGATTGTTTTAAAGAGCTTTTCTTTATTAAAGTTTACTACTTACGAAAGTATTTTCGTATAAAGCGCCCGGTATAAAAGTTATATCAGATGTGAATATGGTAAAGTGAAGTGCGTATAAACAGTATACAGGGTGCCCGGGAGTATTTCCCATAACTACAAGGTATTAACGAGACCACTAATAGGAACCGAACTGCATAATTAATATTTTATTAACTAAAAAAAAATATGATTTCATACAAAATAATTCAAATAATACCGACTGTCCACGTAACATACACCTTTAGCTAACAAAGCGACAACGTTGCATTTTAAGATACAAACAGTACTTAAATACGTCATTATTAGAAACATGCGTTTAAGGGACACATTTAAAAATGTATTTACAAACGAAATATTATTTACTCCGTAAATATTCATTTTAGTACATCCTTTGAACATTTTGAATTATTTTTTGTTAAAGAATATAACCCTAGATATATTTACAAAAGAAATATTATTTACTCCGAAAATATTCATTTCAGAACACTCCTTGAATAGAACCCTAAAATACTCCCGAGCAACCTGTATAATCCGTTTCAGATCATTCTATGGGTTTACGTACTAGATTCGTGAGTAAAATGATATTATATTTGAGAAGTACTATGAAGTCAGTGTCTCGGCCCAAAAGCAATAAACCCACCCGAGAGACTAAAGTTTGCCTCTCTGGGATAAAACTGATACACTTTCAAAGTGACCTTTCAGATTACAGGTATATTGTGCTTACCCTTCTAGTGAATACTTTGGGTAAACTTAAAACGTAGTAGTAGTAGGTTACCTGAAAGTTATCCATTTGTAAACGTTTAATCATTTTTTTTTTAAATTTCAATGTTTACCAGT